>NW_027457211.1:0-50000 GCF_040206685.1 Ascaphus truei | reverse complement strand
AGTTATACGTTACCGTTCCAAGGATTGGTAAACAAGAGACATTCTGTAGGACCGAAACGTTGGGTTTCTGGATGTATTTTTGCTTTCACTAATACACTTTGATTTTCAACATTGAGTGCTGTCTCTTGTTTACCAATCCTTGGAACGGTAACGTATAACTACATTCTCTATATGGGACGTGCACCTGTGGCTTACCAGCACCTATTGGAGTGCCAACTGCCTTATCTGACTAGGGGGGGGGGTGCTATAAATATCCTCCTATCTCCCTATGGTGACATCACTAATCCCATGACCTACTGGGGAGCGGCCATCCTTTCTGCAAGTCATCCTGTATCACATGAGGGGGAGGGAGTAACTTGAGTGATCCCCACACAGTTAATCCATTAAAGCTGTTAACCCCTTATGCTAACTAGTCATTCCCAAAGGGGGGCTACACTTGGAGTACGGTTTGAAATTAAATTTATGTTGAAAGGAACCGTGTGTCCAGAAAAAAGTGTTTACCTAACTCACCATGTACTACTAAGAGCAACACTGCACAGGTAACATGGGAGGGGCCCTATTTAGGGCTTGTGCAGGCTCCTTCCTGCCCTACCTCAGGAGGTGGAGTCTATAACTCATGATGCTGCCAGATGGAAGGAAAACACGCTTTCGGTAAGTCAACATTTCCCCCTTTTAACACTTTTAATTTGAATACTGGGGAGGACATGCTCGGGGGAGTGACACTAACATTATACGAGTGGTTACAGGCTTCCGAGGCAATTGCTGCTTTGACTGCAAAGGCAACCTATCTCCTAAAGTTTCTGAGTGCCTTGTTGCAGGAAGACATTGTAGGTCATTGAGGTGGCAGAAGTACATATTTAACCCTCTCAGGGCAGGATCATGTGATCTTTTATATTGATTTAGGGTGTTTAAAGCGGCAGTCCAAGCTCTTTTTTCTTTCTTTCTGTAATATCGATTTGAAGCGCGTGGTCGCCGGAGGTGAATCGCGTTTATTTCAGCGCCGGTACCCCCCGGTTTTCTGAGGTACTCTCCTCCTCTCTTCAGTTTAAATGTCCCGGCGCCGGGTGACGTCACGGCTTCCTCTTGGCCCGCGTGATTGCGAGACTTTTAAAGCCGCCATTATGAGAACCCCAGGTAGCTGGAGCTGCCACCGGCACACCCTTCCAAGGTAACTTCGCACTTAGGCTGCGCTTGTAGTGCCGGCGACGCGACAGTCGCGTCAAAATAAATGCATTGTTGCCGTCGCGTGCGCTTATAGTGCAAGCGACGGCGACAAAGCGATGGAGCGACAGCGCTACCAAAAATCTGGTAGTTGCTGATATTTGATTTGGTACACAGAGGGTTAATTTGAGTTACAAGTTATTTCTTAAAAATACGTGGTCCTGTTTTATCGCGGCTCGGGCCAATGACCCCGGCCTGGTTTTTTGTGTTTGTCTAAAAGTGGGTCATGTAAGGGCGACCTGCTGTGGGATTCACGTGGTGACTGTCCCTAAAAAAATCAAATTTACTCGGCTTCTGAATTTTTAGGCGCAACGTCGTTCCGTCGCGCTTACTATAAGCACTTGCGACGGAGTCAATTAATTTGTTTTGGAGCGACGTCGCGTTGCTGTCGCATGGCACTATAAGCGCAGCCTAAGATACACCTACACTTATATACATTTACACCCGCATGTACACTAATGTAACTGGTATTCCCTCTTGCTTGACCCACCCAATCTCATATTGGCCCGTGTGGTCTAACGAGCCCCCATTACATGGTCGTGTCTGGTGTGCACCTGTAGGCAACAGGACTCCTGAGTCTCCCGCATGATGGTATTAGGGGATTGTCACTCCAGACAGGCAGCTGAGGTAGTGTGTGCGAGTCCTACCTATATCACGTGCAGCGCCTCCACCTCATCAGGGTCTATGCGTCCGCAGGGAGAGGGTCCTGATGAGGAACTCCTTCTTGGTGGTGCCTTCCACTGGAGAGTAACTTCACACTCACACGGTGGAGGTATCATTGAACAAGACATCTTTATTGTTCTCGTATGGGCAAGCTGCCCTTCACAGCCAGCTGTCTCAGCCGCACATATTGCTTTGCTGTCCCTTTGACAGATACGCCCTCCCAATGGAGTGGGATCCCCTCTCCCCGTAGGGAGATCACCCCTGTGCCACCACTGGACACAGTGTGGCTCTTATAAAGTCTGATGTAGAAATGGACCACTAGTTACTGCACTAGTGGATCCTTTCTTCCCAACGCACTCCCAACAACTCAGCAACCAGCTGTCACAGCTCTGATGTCACTAACTGTGGACTCAGAGCATGTAGCCACTCCCACCCATGCATAGGGCACCTCACCAGGGTGTGAGGGCAAACCTCCATGATTACTGCTGGCAGGCCTGTACTTACCAGGTTTACTGCCAGCAGAGGAGACAACTGCAGACCATTTTACATGTATGGATACACTAATATACCCCTACCCTCATATCATGCACCGGCACTAATATACACGTACACTCATATACCCACACTAACATACATATACACTAATGTAGCCTCTGCTACAAATATATACTGTGGACAATACAGAATTCATCTGCTCCACCTATCACATCTTGCGATAAGGAATAAGAGACACTGTCCTGATCTGCCTGGCAACACATGACAGGAGATATGGGTGTAAAAGCTTGAATAACAACACAAGTCTGAGGTTATATTTTGCAGAATAGACAAATAAGTTTATTGCTTGTGCGGTGCACACGCAGAGGAGAGTTTCAAAATAAAACCCTCCCAAAGACATGTTGCATACAGGGCTTATTTATACACAAAATACTAAACCCACGCCCCCTATACAAGGTTGCGTGTCGTCACTACGTAAGCGTAAAAGGTAAACAAATTATGCACACGAATACATTGAGTTAATGACATTATGGGATGTCTAAATGAGATGATTCAGCAATAATACTTTATTAAGCTGGTGACCTTTTCTCTACATACAGAACCTCAAAAGCCCCCACCTTCGGAATGGGAAACCATGCATTTCTGTCTCATATTTTTCATAACATTGGCACATTGCTCTTGTTCTCAAGGTTTTTTGCTTAGCTGAACCGCTCAATATCAATTGGAACTTCAGAAGAAAAAAATGTATTTTAAACTAACGTTCATTCCACTTTCATACAGACAATAGACAATATCAGGCACCTAAGATGGATGCTGACTCAAAATGGTTGCTTAGATCCCAGTGCTGTTATGTCAGACCCCCCTTACGTCATATTCTCACTTTGTCACTCCCTCCTTTTTTTATTCTTAAAACATAGTTTTTGAAAATTAAGTTCATGATGATAGTCCAGGGATAACTCAGAGGACAAGGGCGAGTGCGCTTCACTGTCATAGTCTCGTAAGGCGCTGCGGCCAATATGTCTTTTGGAGTTGAATAACTGTGATCGGCATCTTCTTTTCTTCAAGGGACTGCTGTTTTCTGGCATCTGTAAAGAGTGGCATCCGAATGGAGGAGGGGGTCGCACACCTGTGGATCATACCTTTGCAACACGTGACACACACATATAACAAGTAACACTCCACACATCCAAGCATTCAAATTTTTTTGCTCCAAGTGATCTAAGCCATTCAGCTAACCCCAAGGGTGATAATCTGTCACTTCCCTTTGTAACCCTCTTTTGAATCTCTTGTATTTAATCTAGTTCATGCTGTACATTGCTACACTGATCTGGAATAAAAACACAACATTGTTCCTCAATTAGGACACATACCCCTCCTTTTGAAGCTAAAACATAGTCTAAAGCAATTCTGTTTTGTAAGGCCATAAGACTAATCTGAACCTGTTCTTGGTTTAATGATGAAATTAAAAACTGCAAAATTAAGGCTACATCCTTCCTGTAAATTATTATCTGACTAAACATACATTTTTACACAGGTTTCATTGGTTGGTGGAGACACTTGACCCATAAATTGATTCTTGTTCCTAGTGTCTGATACACCCTTTAAAGAGGTTCCCTTAAAAAATTGGAAAAATACAGACATTATACACATAATACTAAAAACCTTATTTTATGCAAGCAACCTTTCTTTGGATATGCAGTTACTAGATAAAAGAAATTGCATCTATCTCTATCATCATATATTTTCAGAAACATCACAACATTCTATTACTGAGAATTGAGGGGGTTTGGTATCTGTGGAAGCGAATGCGTGATCCTCACCCCTGCACGCATTGCATACATCATTCACTCAGAATATCAGAACAGACGATGTCTGCGATGGTCAACATGGCTGACTTATGATCCTTTCCTTGTGGCTGACACACGCTCCTGGGTGACCCCCTCCTTTCGGTGGAGGTGCAACACACTTCTGGATCAAAGTTTTGCTGCACATGACACATACATAGAGAGTGATGAGTACTGCCAAAACACATACAAGAGCTTTCACAAGCCACGCTTCCAGGAAACCAATCCTCCCATCAAGGCTCAATTGTACATACACCTTAAATTTCTAACTTAACACACTCTAAAGAATAAAAATATTGAGTCTCTGAAAAAATGAAATGTTCTGATAAAACCTGGCCTTAGCCTGGTGTCTTATTTTCCTCGTTGGTTAACGGTTAGAGTTTTAACTCGGCAAGACGTTAACTTGATGCGGCTGTGCTTTAGGTGACTTTGGTCTTTAGTGGCGCTGGAACGTTTGGTGGAGCTGGAACGAGCTTTACGTGCTGTGGGTCCAGGAAAATGACTCTGCCGCTTTAATTGCTGTATTGGTGATTACTTTAGGCCTTTTCACCTGGGATGAAAAGCATGTTTGCGCAGGAAATATGTGACTATTAACCCCATCTCGAGTAGGTGCACTTTCAACTTTGCCTAGAGAGACTCAAAAATGTATTAGTTGCATACAACTTATTGTTTTATTACCAATAACATGGTCCTTAATTCGTTTCTTTGGACTGCTGATAGTCACAAGTCATCCCATATGTGTCTCATAGGGAGATAATTTATACCTAGGAATAAATTCTTGTATCAATGTGTTTACTCCTGTCTTAGCATCCGCATATAGACAGAGGTATTCCCTATTAATGTTCCTCAAATTAAAACTAAGTAGCCAATGTGAACCTGACTTTGATACAATCTAAGTTCCTGAAACTTTAGGGCCTCATCCCTTGCCATACCACTTGCTTCCATAATTAATTCTATCCTGTCTGCAGGCCATATCCCTAAGACCTGGGAAACTACCAGAGTTTGTCCCAATCTTCAAAAGTGGGGACAAAAAACACTGTCTCAAACTACAGGCCAATATCTCTTTTCCCAATACTATCCACTGTTATGGAAAACATATTCCCTCCAATTAAGCAATTATTTTACCCATACAAAATTCCCTAGCCCATCCCTATCTGGCTTTTACCCAAACACTCCACTGTAACTATTCTGCTAAAATTTTTGAAATGCCTTCTATATAATGCATACCTTATTCACTTATGTAGCTGCTTCTGCAACTATGTATCCCCTGTATTTAACCCTATACACACGACACACCCACAAATGAGAGGTGACTCCCAACTTCACCCCTTCCTGGTAAACCCATTCTAGATTACACAGCCATTTTTACAACAACCACTGCTTACGGACACCTTTGGAAAAAATAAATGGTTAATTCGTTATAACATACATCATATTCAGTTAATAGACAAATGATTTTGTATAAGACTTCACACTAATGTCTTACTTTACATAATCTCTTTGCACAGTGCTGAGCACACGGTCAGCTTTATCATTTTAAAGACACTCTGCATATTCATCTGACTAAAGAAAAAATATTTTCTATAAGACATGTTTCCGGGCAAAGAGCCATTTTGTTTCTGGGCGTTTCGCCAATTGACCCTGAAAAGATAAGATAACGGTACACCACGGCTTCTTCCTGAAAAATAATCATTATTAGATTGAAACTTTCGCTTAAAGTTTAAATACATGGAGCTTTATCCAGAGCCCTAAGAACTACATTTTTTATGGCCTTTTAAAAATTAACCCACGGGCTTTTATATAGCTAAGGTTTATATAACTTCTTAACACACAAATAACTCCACACGCTCATGCTATTTCCCTACACTCAGTTCTTTTTAATGCCTTCTGTTTTAACTTTCATAGTTTCACTGACTTAATTCACTACAAATGTATGCTATCCTGTTGCAATTCTGTCCTTTCTCAAGCTACACACACTTATTTCTCTCCATTAGTCAACACTCACAAGTCTAACCCTCACTAACTCTTCCTTCATCTCACCTCAGGACTTTTGCTGAGTTGAATCCATACACCAGAACATTCCCTCTTTTTCCTCCTATCCTACTTTGCTTCCTACTCTCTTCCTGCTTTCCTTGACTCTTTTTCCACTGTATCAGAAGAGAATGTCACCATCACTGTTGATCTCCTCTTCTCCCTCTAATCTGCTACATTTCCATTCTCCTTCCAACATGTAATAGTTATACCATGACTCAAAAATAGCAAGCTTGACCCTACCTGTCTTTCTACTTTAAGTACTGAACTTGTCTTGTATTCTCTTGCTTGCTCCATTGTCTCAACACCCATTCTCTCCTTAACCCTCTACAATCTGACTTCTGCACTGCTCCCTCCACGGAGACAATTTTCACTACAATAACTGATGACCTATATGCTGCCCACGACAGAGGTCATTACACTCTGCTCCTATTACTCCCTGCAGCATTTGCCTCTGTGGACCACACTCTTCTCTTTTCTCTGTACACACTCTCTCTAGGTGACCTAATAACATCTCTTAGGTTTAAATATCACCACTATGCTGACAACACCCTCATTTACTTTTCAACCCCATACCTTACACCTGCCATACAAACCTACGTTTCTGAATGTCTCTCTGTTATCTCATCCTGGAAGACCCTCCTTTGCCTTAAATTTAACATGGCAAAAACAGAGTTCCTCATACTTCCTCCCAAACCTGACCCTATTATCTCCTTCCACATTACTCTTGAATCTTCCATGCAGTAGCTCGAGCACGCTGCTTAGGGGTCACTCCCAACTCCTCTCTCATATTCTCCTCTTTCATTCAAAACATTTCTATAACTGTCGCTTTTTCCTCCACAATATCACAAAGATACACCTGTTCCTCTGTTGCTCAACTGTTAAAACTCTGATACAGACCCTCATTCTCTCCCCTCTTGATTACTGTAATCCCCTGCTATCCCAGCTTCCTGACTTTCACCTGTCTTCCCTACTATCTCTCCCAAACGCTGCTGCCAGAATCACTCTACTCTTTAAACTCTGATTCTGCATTTCCCCTCCTGAAATTCCTCTCCTGGCTTCTAATCAAATCCTACTGTTTCTGTATGCTCTCCCTACCTACCAATTACATTGTAAGCTCCTCAGAGCAGGGACTTCTCTTCCTTAATGTTACTTTTATGTCTGGATCACTTATTTCATGACCTCTTACCTTTACCCTTTGCTAACTATATGATTACGACGTGCACCACTCCTGTGAAGCGCTGTGCATATTAATGGCATTATACACATGAAAACATACAATACAATATATACTTCAAACAATGCTTATGATCTTTTACCCACATTTTTGAACACAAAATATTCCCAAACATCTTAATCCTCTAGAAATAAAATTGAAATGTGTTTTTACTGGTTACACACAATACAGAACACACACAATACAAAAAACTTCTCTCATACACAGCCACACAACATCACAAAAATAACGAACAAATAAAAGAAAGACATTTCTCCCCTATTACCCCACAATTTCACCCTGCAACTATATTAATAAAAGTTCCCTTCTCTTTCTTTATTCTCATAAATAACCTGACTTTAAAACTACTCTGATGCTCCGGAGCTTTTTGAGTTAACTTTCGTATCTTAGCACATTCCTCGCGCTGGAGAAAAAAGTGGGGGCACGCTCTGTGCTGCTGCGATTTTGATTCTCTTTCTTGCAGACATTTGATTTCATTGTGAGCAAAAAATATTCATGTTTTCGTACGTACTTGCAAGTTTTTGTATGGTGATTTGTGCACACATGTGATACTTAGCATGGTTTATCTTTCACACAGGTAATCATTCAGGAAAAATTCATTAGGGTATCAAATCCATCTAACCACTCTCCATTAAGGGCGCAACAATTTTACTTGCCGGCACCGAAACTTGAGTTTATATCAGGAAATGATTTATAACCACTTATTGCATGTGGGGAAATGGAAGGAAAAGCTTATACGTTCACAACTGATTTCTGCGGTGTCCGCCAGCCGGGCATGCCATGCTTGACTTTTGCCACAAAAACCTCATAAAATCCAAAGATTTATACTGCCACAGACACACAGGGATTACTGAAAGTTAGAAGGTTCCACTATGAGCCCTTGCGTTCGCATTCTTACGAATAAGAAAACCGGTGCGGCTGCTCATAGGTTCACGCTTCCTTCTATAGTAATTTATTGCAAACAAACTTTTTTCATTGGGGTGGCATGTTTTTCACTGGGACTTGCATGTGTATTTTCATTTGAACTTGCATGTATTTTCATTGGCCAACAAAACATATTTATATTGTCTCTTCTTGTTCTCTGTATCCATTCTTTATAATTTTTGTCTGCAGACACACAACCTCTAACGGCAAATTTTGAGAACTTTGGTTTCCCATTATTCTCCTGTTACAGTAATCAAATTTAATTGACCTGTACAATACTCCTGATACAATAATCAGCGCAAGCTGATTACGTACAACTCTTTTGGCATGTTATTGTTCTGATTTTTTCACCATAACTATACCCAAGAAAACACTTGAATTACTTCAGCGGGTCCAACCCAGTCCTGATAAACGTTATACTTCTATAACATGGATACAGATAAGACCTTCTAAACAGATATCCATAAATAACCTCATTTGGTATGTTACTGACAAGACAGAGCAAATGTACAATCAGGGACCCTTCCTGCTCAGACAACAAAAATATTTATCACAACCCAGGACAGTCTGAAAAACAATCCCTTAAGCATACAAACACTCACCTTCATCACCAAAACACCAAAACTTTTAACGGGACTCTCACCTTAATCCCAATAAAACTTAAAACTTAACATCTATAACACTTTAAAATGGCTACAGGAACAGACAAATAAACTTATTTGACACTGCTAGGTTAACCCGTCAACACAGATTGAGACACCCTTCAAAACACATCTCTCTACACATCACTCAAAACAACTTTTTAAACTCAGGCTTTCCTCAAAAGGTGCCTTTTACCTTGATTCTTACGAGTGCTCAGATTTGAGTGACCGAGGAGTGTTTTTTTCAGGTGCTCAGCTTCCGGTGTTTTTTGGGTTTCTATTCGGTGCGCCATCTGTAAAAGCTTGAATAACAACACAAGTCTGAGGTTATATTTTGCAGAATAGACAAATAAGTTTATTGCTTGTGCGGTGCACACGCAGAGGAGAGTTTCAAAATAAAACCCTCCCAAAGACATGTTGCATACAGGGCTTATTTATACACAAAATACTAAACCCACGCCCCCTATACAAGGTTGCGTGTCGTCACTACGTAAGCGTAAAAGGTAAACAAATTATGCACACGAATACATTGAGTTAATGACATTATGGGATGTCTAAATGAGATGATTCAGCAATAATACTTTATTAAGCTGGTGACCTTTTCTCTACATACAGAACCTCAAAAGCCCCCACCTTCGGAATGGGAAACCATGCCTTTCTGTCTCGTATTTTTCATAACATTGGCACATTGCTCTTGTTCTCAAGGTTTTTTGCTTAGCTGAACCGCTCAATATCAATTGGAACTTCAGAAGAAAAAAATGTATTTTAAACTAACGTTCATTCCACTTTCATACAGACAATAGACAATATCAGGCACCTAAGATGGATGCTGACTCAAAATGGTTGCTTAGATCCCAGTGCTGTTATGTCAGACCCCCCCTTACGTCATATTCTCACTTTGTCATGGGATTGGATAAGAAGGAAAACGGATAGAATGTTGAAACAAATTGTCAGTTTGAGAGACACAGAGGGAGACCAACTGTCAGTCTGAGACAGAGACGGAGGCCAGAGAGAGGAAGTGACAGTCTGAGAGGCACACGGAGAGACAGCCCAGGGGACAGTGAGAGAGAGAGTCTGACATTCACAGAGGTGAAAGAGGGGGCGTGTAGGAGACTGCTAGCTAAAGGAGAGAGAAAGTGAGAGAGCATCAGAAACACATCTCCTACACACAGAGAAAGAGAGAGAAGAGCCCACAGCAAGAGAGAGACAGATACTTCCCGGGCTGTTAAAGCGTAACCGGATAACAGACAGCCGTGAGGCCCTTTCCCGCAAGTTCTGAGTATCCTCTGTGTATTACACACACCTCACAAATGTTTCACCCTTTACAGGCCTGCAACGCTGTGACGGGAGACGCGCTTAATAACACATTTATATTTCGTGGGTCCTGATTGAGCAGAACAGGTTGAGCAAAATAAACTGAGATTTATTCCCTTGATAGGCAAACACACGACAACTGCAGAATAAACTTAATAATTACACGTACGGGTATAGAAACAGAGGATAATGTCCAGAACAGTGCCAAGCACCAGAAGATTGTCTTTTAAAATGTAGTCCTTTTGCAAGGGCGCAAATTGCCAGCTCCAATCCTTCTGTGAATGTGCAAAGTCTTTTCTGGTTCTTTATGGGTTCACTTTGGAATCCCCAGGGCTGACGAAATCCTGAAGCAGGGCAAGTTTCCTTGTTGCGATGTTTTTTAACCCCTTGTCTTCTGGAATCGTAGCCGCTGTATTTAGATCTTATCCGCTTGAATGAATCAGGTAACAGCAACAGCAACAACAACAACAACAACAACAACAACAACAACAACAGCAGGAACACAGGAATGAGGGTTACAGGCCTTTTTAAGGACAAGGGCCTGTGAAGTGTTACATTAGCCTCATCCCATTGGCAAGGAATTATCTTCCTCCTATCAGAACCTTCCATGTCACATGGGCAAATCCTACAGCCAGCTCAGGTAACTCTGAGCATGCTCAGTAAGCAGCTTGGTAGCACTGCTGAGTAAAAAGGGGCCACTCATTTCTGGGGACGCAATGTCTGGAGTTTGGTCCCAAAGTGTGAAACATCTAGGAGGAGTAACAGGACCTGCTACTCAGAAACATCCTGATTAAGTGACACTTTAAGAATCTGGGGTCTTTCATGTATGCATAACATTTGTTCCTTACTGCATTACAAATGCAGGCAGAAAAAAACAGCATCCTGCCTGTACATTTTAACTGCAACAGAAAGGCACTTAAATCAGGGTGCTGGCTCACTCCGTTCCTAAATTAGCAGTCTTAATGGAACGGCCCCTGTTATTCAGCACTGCAGGTATAGATTGTCCTGCAAAAAAGCGACAGCAATGCATATAGGGGACACTGGTACAGGGAAACAGCATATAATATTAACCCCTTCATCCCCAATACGAAATAGGGGTAACCAGCCGAGCCCACTGCCTTTATTAATGCTCTGATTACCCCCATTTTCACCACAAACGCGACCACATGGCATTCCGAGATAAGAGACGCAGTCCTAGCATTAATATTGTTGGCTGAAGTGGCTTCCACATAGGACATGGGGACTAATATAAGGGTTTTAACAGTGTTGATCAAGGAGATCAGAAAGGTAACCCCATAGCACCCGGCACTCAATGCTATGTATAGTATAATTACTCTAGACACCAGTAGTCCAGTAGGCACAATTACCTATTTTAACAAATGTATAGGGGGTTAATAACCCTTGTACCAAGAAGTCCAGTGAGAAAATAAAAAAGTTTTATTTGTCTAAATACTGATTAAAAACACACATATATATATATATATATATACAACATTCAAAAAACTATTAAAATACCCCTTCAGAGGTGGCTTGTAGGGTTACTGGTAGTTCAGTCAACTATCTATCATAGATAGGAACTCCAAAAAGCCTTCTAGCCAGTATTGTGACTGTTCAGTGGTTTTTGTCAAACTGTATATTCTGGGGATAGAGGTAGTAAATTTCTTATCATTATATAGCTATTATACATCCGTTGCGCAGTTCTATTCCCCTCTAGTAGTAGTATATTTTCTGTCAGGGGTTACCTTTCCGATCTCCTTGATCAACACTGTTAAAACACAGACATCCTTTACCCCTCTGAGCACCTGCTTACATTGAATAAACATCTAAATTGAATGGATGTGCGGTCTTTACTCTCTTTAAGCATTACGACTAATATAAGGGACAATAGCTTAGCGCCCTTATTTAGTGTGTATTGCATATGTGTAGTGGTTTCTCTAAAAGTAAGAGCTGACGGTTAATATTGCCCAGGGGTCAAAGTATCGGTTAATACAGGGGTGCGCAAAGTGGGGAGGCGCGCACCCCAGGGGGGGTGCTGGAATATTTTTTGGCGGGCGCTTGCAGAGGCCCCACGCTCTTCCTTGAGGTATTTAATTAAATGCCGGGGGAACGCGCGAGGCCTCTTCAACACTAAACACTTACTGTACCTTGTTTCAGACGCTGTGACGCATCGCCATGGCAACGCGACATATGACACCGCGGTATCATGCGTGGTGACGTCACACGGCCGTCTCCATAGAACCGGGGTCACGTGATGTCACGTCACATGACCCCACGGCGTCATTTGACGTCGCAAGCAAGGTGAGGGGGGCGCGGGAACGAGGGGGAGCTGGCAGGGGGGCGCAGCTCAAAAAGTTTGTGCTCCCCTGGGTTAATATGTGCACCAGTCTCGTATGGTTTTATTCAACGAGTCTAATTATGCTCTACTAAGGGAGGGCGGACTCAGGCCTATAGACTGTGGAAATAGAGGGGTTACACTAATATACACGTACACTCATACACCGCACTAATATACACGTACACTCATACACCGCACTAATATACATGTACACTCATACACCGCACTAATATACATGTACACTCATACACCGCACTAATATATATGTACACTCATACACCGCACTAATATACACGTACACTCATACACCGCACTAATATACACGTACACTCATACACCGCACTAATATACATGTACACTCATACACCGCACTAATATATATGTACACTCATACACCGCACTAATATACACGTATACTTGTATACACCCGCATTAATATACACGTACAATCGTATACACCCACACTAATATACATGTACACTCATACACCACACTAATATACACGTACACTCGTATACATCCGCATTAATATACACTCATACCCCACACTAATATACACGTACACTCGTATACAGCCGTATTAATATACACGTACACTCATACACCGCACTAATATACACGTACACTCATACACCGCACTAATATACACGTACACTCATACACCGCACTAATATACATATACACTCATACACCGCACTAATATACACGTACACTCATACACCGCACTAATATACATGTACACTCATACACCGCACTAATATACACGTATACTTGTATACACCCGCATTAATATACACGTACAATCGTATACACCCACACTAATATACATGTACACTCATACACCACACTAATATACACGTACACTCATACACCACACTAATATACACGTACACTCATACACCGCACTAATATACACTTACCCTCGTAAACAACTACACTAATATACATGTACACTCATACACCGCACTAATATACATGTACACTCATACACCGCACTAATATACACGTACACTCATACACCGCACTAATATACATGTACACTCATACACCGCACTAATATACATGTACACTCATACACCGCACTAATATACATGTACACTCATACACCGCACTAATATACATGTACACTCATACACCGCACTAATATACATGTACACTCATATACCGCACTAATATACATGTAGCGGTCATGTAAAATGGCTACAGTCATCTCTCCTGCTGACAGTAAGGCCTGGTAAGTTGTGGGCATGCCAGCAGTAATCATGGAGGTTTGCCCTCACACCCTGGTGAGGTGCCCTATGTAAGGATGGGAGTGGTCACAGACTCTGACTCCCTGGTTGGTGATGTCAGAGTTGTGTCAGCCCCCAGAGTGTACATAAGGCACAGCACTGTGTCTAAAAGTTAGTCAAGTGGTAGTTCTAAGGGAAGGAAGAGTTCTAGTTCAAGTACAAGTTCGGTTATGTTCTAGTAGCTGAAGCAGGAGTCTGTGTCCAGGGACCTGGCACAGAGTAAAGACATCCCGGCTGGGATAGGGAATCCCTAATCAAGGAGACTATACCTTTCAAAGGGAAGTACGGTTATCAATGGAGGTCTAATTACACCCCATTGTGGAGGGCAGCATGGCCCACCGTACAATAAAGATGCTCTTAATTACAAACCCTCTCGTGTACATGTGTGGAGTGATTGTACAGAGAGGAGCACCACCGAGGAGTTCCTCGCCAGGACCATCCCCAAGTGACCGAAGGGACCCTGATGAGGTGGAGGCGCTGCACTGGATCTAGGTAGGACTCAAGCACACTACCTCAGCTGCCTGTCTGGACGGGTTCTCCCCACACACCATCATGCGGGAGACTCAGGAGTCCTATTGCCAACAGGTGCACCACCAGACACTATCACACTGTAATGGGGGCTGGTTAGACCACAGGGGCCAATGTGAGATTGGGTGGGTCAGGCCAAGTCAGAAATACCGTTACATTTGGAGGCGAGCTGCTGAGATCAGATCTGTCAAACAGGACAGGCTTTAGCTAGGCACACTGGAAAACAGGGAGAGTGTCTGCTGCCACTTTGTGCTGCGTTGGGACGGACCTAGGGGTGGTCAGGGGGCTGACGGGGTATTGTCAGTTCGCAGGGACGACCTAGGGGCCTGAAAGGAGTGAGGGGTTTGGAGCCGGGCTATAGCTGACCGAGTCACTTTGAGGTAGTGCTAGTTGGTAGGATGCCAGAAGGGATAGCCTGTTAACATGGTCAGGAATCCTGGAGAGGGTCTGCGCTAGGCTAACCAAGACAGGTAGACGCCCCAAGTACTGCATGGCAGAGCCAGAGTACTCTAGCCCATTCCAGACACTTACCATAGGGAGCACAGACTGGGAGGAAGGAGTTACAGCAGACACTGAGAGAGTGAGCCTAGCCTGAGGTAGTGCAACATGAGTCCAGCCTAGATCAGGTACACATGTGGTGGTGCATCTGAGCAAATCTTTATTGTACTGGTGTGGTGGCTGCCCCGCAGAACGGAGCCCCATGTACGATAATTGGTACGAGAGCGTGACGACCCAAGGAATGGAGGATCCGCGTGGTGCGGAGAGTCCAAAATGGCGATCGGAGGCTGATGGGGAAGGCACCCGTGGCGTGCGCCCCACTGAAGAGCAAACTGTCGCTGAGCTGTCTCTTACTAATCTGCTCTGGAGTGGAGCGAAGGCCGTGGCTGCCCCGTTTTTGTCCTGTCTAGGACACCGAGGTGCCCCCCTTGAGGAGTGTGAGGACATTGTGATAACTGGGGTAGAACACAGTGAGGATGGATGTCAGTGGACGTGCAAACAAATGAACGCTACCTCATCAAGAAAACAAACTGACATTGCAGACTCAAAAGCTATCCAAAATGGCGGCTCCCGCTTGCTAGGGAGACCGCGTGGGCCAGTCGCAGAGAACTTGGCTAATTCAGGACTTGCAAAAAGCTGGCCGGGAATGGCGCGAACAGCAGAGCCCCGCCCTGATGGGGGGCATGGCGCGAAAGCTATGGCTGCACCTTCATGGACAGTGACTCACTCAGCCCCTGTGCTGAGTCAACCGCTTAGTCTATGGGACCCTCCCCTAATTTCAACCAGGGGGAGTGACTTCCAACTATGGCCTGTGGGAATGCATCCACTGGGCCCACGAACTGATATCCAGACGGCGCCACTACAAGAAGTAGTTCCGGCCGCGGAGGTAAAGTGCAAAAAGGATGGCTATCATGCACAAAGGGCAGCTGCCAGGAGAAGGCGGGAATTAGCCGCGGGAAAAGAACCCCACCCTGATGGGGATACTGGCGCGAAAACGCAGACCGCGCCCACCAGGACTGAGAAAGGCGCGGCCTTAATTAAGGGGCATGCTATTCCCCTGTGGGACCCGCCCATCATTGCAACCCCTGGGGGCGGGTTCCAACTATGTCAGCGGAAGGAGGAGCCGAAGCAGGGAGTGGCTGATCCAGCAACTTCTATCAGTCAGTTGCGAGGAACCACTGACCTGGAGAGACCCGTACAGAGAATGGCTCCTATTAAAAGAATGGACTGCTCCTCCACTGTGGGCACTATGGTCTCCACCCAGCCTTACTCGGTACCCGGCGGGCTACTGGTAGTCAGGGTGGCCAACACCGAGACGGTGGTCGTGCTCTGCCTTCAATGCGGGCTGCCCGGAGGCACTGTTAATACAGCGGCACGTTGCCCACACTGCGGGACATTGTATCTGTGGCCAATGCCCACGTTCATACCGATACAACCTGCTGACCCCCCGGGGGATACGGCTAGGCGAGCCGCCGAGTCCCCTGGTGCACTATGGATCAGTCGTGCAAGTCCCGGAGAAAGGGGACTGGAGTCGATCAAATCGGCTGGGTCAGCAGCAACCGAAGCGGTCGGGTCACTCCCCGACCGAACTGAAAAGAGACTCTCGCCCCGATCGGTGACCCCTAAATCGGGGAAGGGAGACTTCTCCGATGAGGATCTCCGCGAGCTAGCGGCGGTAAAATCGGGGCCCAAGAAAGAACAGGGAAGGACGACACCCCGTGGGGTGAGTGGCAGCCTGGAGAACAGGGCGTCCCCCGCAGATCGGCGAGCCGAGAGACGGAGTCCCTCCGCCCCAGGATATGGCGGCGACGGGCGAGAGACGCCTACACCCCTGCGGACTGGTAAGAGAAGCCCAATCACTTACCTTGTCCCGGTAGACAGTGTAGCGGTAGAAAGGCCGTGCCAGGCCCGAGACGTACGTGCGGAGAAGACATCACTTCCGGTGGAGACGACGGCGGAGCTTCCGGATGTCATCATCGAGGAAGAGATCCCGCATGGGGGTCCAACCCAAGATGGCGGCGCTTCCGGTTCCGGAGAGGACATCACTTCCGGTGGCGACGGGAAGGACGCAGCGACGCTTCGGCGATCGGGTGAAGGTCCCCGATCACCTCAAGGGCCCAAGAGCTGGATGGGCGACCCGCAGACTGAGGAGGGTGAGCTATCCTCCTTGGATCAATCTACGGACAGCCGGGAACGGGTCGTAATCCCGTGGCGCCCCCTTGCTTGCCCTTACGCCCAACCCCACGCCTTAGGTAAAACCCCTGCCCCAATCACCTGTTCCCCGGGGTCCCCGCCTAGCCTAGAATCTGTGGACATACCTTTGGAGGGGGAGGATAGACGGACTGGGGAGAGACAGCGCAGTTGCGCTACAGAGGGCATTTCTCGGGGTGGGGGAGAATTAGGTAAGGCCGCGGTAGGCCGGTGGTTGCCTCCTGCGACCAACAAACCGGAGAAGAAGGCCACGGGATCATCACGGTGGTCCTTGCCACGGTCGGCATGGACATCAGGGGTATTCTCTGGGGGGGATGCGGACGAGAGCGATTCAGGGGATTCGCACAGGTTCAAAGAACACCGGTGGTGGGCCCCCCTCTTTGAAGGTTATGTGGCCTGGATGGACCGCACTCGGTTTCTCATCCGTAGGGAGGAGATAGTCGATTTTTGGTGGGCCGGGGGAGAATTCACCCCTGAGCAGCGAGATAGGGAGTTGCAGGATCGGTGGATAAAGATAGAACACAGGGAGATAGAGCCCATGGGTCCCGACACACTGTCAGATTCTGTGGATCCGGACGAACCCCTGTCATGGGTGCTACCTGGAAGGGCAGGTAATGCTGATCTGACCAGGATCAGTAGAGCTGAATGGGCAATAATGGCTCGATATAAGTCATCCCACGGGTTGGAGTACCCTTATGTCCCTGAGCCCATCATGGAGGAGATAGAGGAAAACCGAGGAAGATGGCTCAGGGAGACCATCGAGATGTATTTGGTTAATAAGGGGAGCGCAGTTACAGGAAGAAAGGCTGAGGACAGGATAGATCACCTGATGAGAGTGTGGAGTATAGGGAGGAACATATACAAGCACAGGGTGACCTATAAGCCAGAGAGGGGACTGCCTAGACATTATCATGTCACGGTCCTGGATATGGGTGGACGAGAGGTTAGGAAACCTGACCCGAGTCACTATTATTAGGGGGTACTAAGGCATTACGCGGGTTCGTGGCTGCTGGTCGGGGCGGGCTTGGCGGAATGTACTGTAGTCATTTTTCTGTTGTATTATGTAAATTTGTGTGATGTTAACAATTATGTTTTGTGTTACAGTGCTTCCTGGAGGAAGGTATGCAAATTTAGGTCCCAGCGAGGCCGATGGGATTCACCAGGGGGAGAATGTAGCGGTCATGTAAAATGGCTACAGTCATCTCTCCTGCTGACAGTAAGGCCTGGTAAGTTGTGGGCATGCCAGCAGTAATCATGGAGGTTTGCCCTCACACCCTGGTGAGGTGCCCTATGTAAGGATAGGAGTGGTCACAGACTCTGACTCCCTGGTTGGGGATGTCAGAGTTGTGTCAGCCCCCAGAGTGTACATAAGGCACAGCACTGTGTCTAAAAGTTAGTCAAGTGGTAGTCCTAAGGGAAGGAAGAGTTCTAGTTCAAGTACAAGTTCAGTTATGTTCTAGTAGCTGAAGCAGGAGTCTGTGTCCAGGGACCTGGCACAGAGTAAAGACATCCCGGCTGGGATAGGGAATCCCTAATCAAGGAGACTATACCTTTCAAAGGGAAGTACGGTTATCAGTGGAGGTCTAATTACACCCCATTGTGGAGGGCAGCATGGCCCACCGTACAATAAAGATGCTCTTAATTACAAACCCTCTCGTGTACATGTGTGGAGTGATTGTACAGAGAGGAGCACCACCGAGGAGTTCCTCGCCAGGACCATCCCCAAGTGACCGAAGGGACCCTGATGAGGTGGAGGCGCTGCACTGGACCTAGGTAGGACTCAAGCACACTACCTCAGCTGCCTGTCTGGACGGGTTCTCCCCACACACCATCATGCGGGAGACTCAGGAGTCCTATTGCCAACAGGTGCACCACCAGACACTATCACACTGTAATGGGGACTGGTTAGACCACAGGGGCCAATGTGAGATTGGGTGGGTCAGGCCAAGTCAGAAATACCGTTACATACATGTACACTCATACACCGCATTAATATACATGTACACTCATACACCGCACTAATATACATGTACACTCATACACCGCACTAATATACACGTACACTCATACACCGCACTAATATACATGTACACTCATACACCGCACTAATATACATGTACACTCATACACCACACTAATATACATGTACACTCATACACCGCACTAATATACATGTACACTCATACACCACACTAATATACACGTACACTCATACACCGCACTAATATACACCTACCCTCGTAAACAACTACACTAATATACATGTACACTCATACACCGCACTAATATACACGCACACTCATGCACCGCACTAATACACATGTACACTCATACACCGCACTAATATACATGTACACTCATACACCTTACTAATATACATGTACACTCATACCACGCACTAATATACATGTACACTCATACACCGCACTAATATACACGTACACTCATACACCGCACTAATATACACCTACCCTCATAAACAACTACACTAATATACATGTACACACATACACCGCACTAATATACACGTATACTTGTATACACCCGCATTAATATGCACGTACAATCGTATACACCCACACTAATATACATGTACACTCATACACCACACTAATATACACGTACACTCGTATACATCCGCATTAATATACACTCATACACCACACTAATATACACGTACACTCGTATACACCCGTATTAATATACACGTACACTCATACACCGCACTAATATACATGTACACTCATACACCGAACTAATATACACCTACCCTCATAAACAACTACACTAATATACATGTACACACATACACCACACTAATATACACGTACACTCGTATACATCCGCATTAATATACACTCATACACCACACTAATATACACGTACACTCGTATACACCCGTATTAATATACACGTACACTCATACACCGCACTAATATACATGTACACTCATACACCGCATTAATATACATGTACACTCATACACCGCACTAATATACATGTACACTCATACACCACACTAATATACATGTACACTCATACACCGCACTAGTATACATGTACACTCATACACCGCACTAATATACATGTACACACATACACCGCACTAGTATACATGTACACACATACACCGCACTAGTATACATGTACACTCATACACCGCACTAATATACATGTACACTCATACACCGCACTAGTATACATGTACACTCATACACCGCACTAGTATACATGTACACTCATACACCGCACTAATACATGTACACTCATACACTGCACTGATATACATGTACACTCATACACTGGCGACACACTTTATTCGAGCTCGGCTAGTCCCACGAATTTGGGTATACCCGGGTGTATTGAGGTTTGTGACTGTTTTCTGCCCGAGTGCATTGAGGTATTTTCCAGGCAGGGATTGAAGCATTTTATTCCCGCTGGCTGCAATACTGCACAGTGTATATATATATATACTGCATTACAATTCATGAATTTATGCCATCTGGTAGACACGCGAAGCATTGCAGCCTATTAAATCCTAATCATTATCATTTAACAGATCAGCCGCCCGTCAGCCAGGCATGAACCCAGGCTGGGAAGGCAAACACAACGGGGCATGTCAGAGGTGAGGAGCGGCGCATTCCAGGTATCTGCCAGGTACATACTGGGTATTTGCTCGAATAAAGTGTGTCGGTGCAGTACACTGCACTAATATACATGTACACTCTTACACCGCACAAATATACACCTACCCTCATAAACAACTACACTAATATACATGTACACACATACTGCACCGACACACTTTATTCGAGCAAATACCCGGTATGTACCTGGCAGATACCTGGAATGCGCCGCTCCTCACCTCTGACAAGCCCCGTTGCATTTGCCTTCCCAGCCTGGGTTCATGCCTGGCTGATGGGCGGCTGATCTGTTAAATGATAATGATTAGGATTTAATAGGCTGCAATGCTTCGCGTGTCTACCAGATGGCATAAATTCATGAATTGTAATGCAGTATATATATATGTACTGTGCAGTATTGCAGCCAGCGGGAATAAAATGCTTCAATCCCTGCCGGAAAATAACTCAATGTACTCGGGCAGAAAACAGTCACAAACCTCAATACACCCGGGTATACCCGAATTCGTGGGACTAGCCGAGCTCGAATAAAGTGTGTCGCCAGTGTACACCGCACTAATATACACGTATACTTGTATACACCCGCATTAATATACACGTACAATCGTATACACCCACACTAATATACATGTACACTCATACACCACACTAATATACACGTACACTCGTATACATCCGCATTAATATACACTCATACACCACACTAATATACACGTACACTCGTATACACCCGTATTAATATACACGTACACTCATACACCACAGTAATATACATGTACACGCATACACCGCACTAATATACACGTACACTCATACACCGCACTAATATGGGTGAAAAAATTAATATACACGTACACTCATACACCACACTAATACACATGTACACTCATACACCCGTATTAATATACACGTACACTCATACACCGCACTAATATACATGTACACGTATACACCGCACTAATATACATGTACACTCATACACCGCACTAATATACACGTACACTCGTATACACTCGTATACACCCGTATTAATATACACGTACACTCATACACCGCACTAATATACATGTACACTTATACAACTCACTAATATACACCTACCCTCATAAACAACTACACTAATATACATGTACACGTACACTCATATACATCCGCATTAATATACACTCATACTCCACACTAATATACACGTACACTCGTAAACACCCGTATTAATATACACGTACACTCATACACCGCACTAATATACATGAACACTCATACACCGCACTAATATACATGAACACTCATACACCGCACTAATATACATGAACACTCATACACCGCACTAATATACATGTACACTCATACACCGCACTAATATACATGTACACTCATACACCGCACTAATATACACGTACACTCATACACCGCACTAATATACACGTACACTTATACACCGCACTAATATACATGAACACTCATACACCGCACTAATATACATGAACACTCATACACCGCACTAATATACATGTACACTCATACACCGCACTAATATACATGTACACTCATACACCGCACTAATATACACCTACCCTCATAAACAACTACACTAATATACATGTACACACATACACCGCACTAATATACACGTATACTTGTATACACCCGCATTAATATACACGTACAATCGTATACACCCACACTAATATACATGTACACTCATACACCACACTAATATACACGTACACTCATATACATCCGCATTAATATACACTCATACTCCACACTAATATACACGTACACTCGTAAACACCCATATTAATATACACGTACACTCATACACCGCACTAATATACATGTACACTCATACACCGCACTAATATACACGTACACTCATACGCCGCACTAATATACACGTACACTCATACACCACACTAATATACATGAACACTCATACACCGCACTAATATACATGTACACTCATACACTGCACTAATATACATGAACACTCATACACCGCACTAATATACATGTACACTCATACACCGCACTAATATACACCTACCCTCATAAACAACTACACTAATATACATGTACACACATACACCGCACTAATATACACGTACACTCATACACCGCACTAATATACACGTATACTTGTATACACCCGCATTAATATACACGTACAATCGTATACACCCACACTAATATACATGTACACTCATACACCACACTAATATACACGTACACTCATATACATCCGCATTAATATACACTCATACACCACACTAATATACACGTACACTCGTAAACACCCGTATTAATATACACGTACACTCATACACCGGATCAATCGGCAACCTAGCTACTAGCTTATCATTGTGTGGATTGTATTGATGCACATATTAAAAGAAAATTTAATAATAAAAATTAAAAAAAATCCTGCCTGCACTGCTGCTTTAACCCCACCACCCCCCAAAGCTTTAAACCTGTTTTACATGGTGAAGTTGTGTGACTGCAGAGCTGTGGCTTTAAATCATCATTGGTGTAGCTCAGTGAGACTGGACCCGATGTATGTAATTACTGAGACTTTTGCAGAAGTCTGTAAGCAAGCAAAGCAGTGCTGGGGTCCTGTACAGGCCCCTCTGGCAGGGAGATGGGGTGAGGGGCTGCCCTGTGCAGGCCCCTCTGGCAGGGAGATGGGGTGAGGGGCTGCCCTGTGCAGGCCCCTCTGGCAGGAAGATGGGGTGAGGGGTTGTGCTGTGTGTGACATCTCTCCTGTTTCTTTGCAGCCATGGCAGCCATTCGGAAGAA
Source organism: Ascaphus truei (assembly GCF_040206685.1). Lineage (NCBI taxonomy): Eukaryota > Metazoa > Chordata > Amphibia > Anura > Ascaphidae > Ascaphus > Ascaphus truei. The sequence goes on along the minus strand of NW_027457211.1, from coordinate 26,332 downwards.
GCTTGTGATTGTGGGAGATGGAGCGTGCGGGAAGACCTGCCTCCTAAGAATGATCACCAAGGACGTGTTCCTAGAGGTTTACATCCCAAACGTATTTGAGAACTACGTGGTGGACATTGCGGTGGATGGCAAACAGGTAGGAAAGCGAGGGGGTGGGGGTGGCAGGAAAACCCGGCCGTAGGAGTATGGGGGTGGTTACCACGCTGCTGGGCACGTGGAGGTCCACCTGAAAGGTGCACTAGTCAGGCAAGTCTTGTTTGTGCATTTTTATACACTAGCTGAAAGTATCCAGCGTGGCTGGGGAATACTAAGAAACCAAAAGATACTGAGATTTATAAATGGATAATTTCATTTTTTAGTATCTTAACGAAAACACTTATGTATTTTTATTCTAATGCTGTTGGGTAAACTAAATTTTAATTTTTTTTCCATCAGGCAAAAAAACATACAATTTTCTCCAGTTCCCACTCTGGAGCATCCAACATAAATCTTACCAATGTGCAAATCATGGATTTTCTAAGTTCAGTCCAGCTACTTACAATCCTGCCAAATTTGGTTAAAATCAGTGCAGTTTTGAAAGGTTCAGTCCGCCATCTTGATTCAAAATGGCGTCCAATTGTATCCAGTAAAACAAGAATAACACGAGGCACTGCGGATTTTCTTAATGCTATTTAATTAGCCAAAATCTTATGTCTGTGTAGATTGAATGGCACTCTCATTAATTAAGACTCAGCCGTGTAGAGGAGTTGCCAGTTAAACAATTTTGTGTTCAGCCTATCACAGGATAGTTGGTACTATATAGGGGAGTATTCAGACATTTACCATCCACTCTTTGACAAAGTCCCTTGCGGGATGAAACGCGTCAGAGGTCATCTAGTTGCATGATGTTTGTCCATCTATTTCAATAAATAGCCGTTTTTTCGTGAGAGCTGCGTGTTGGTTTTACCTGGTTACCTCAGCGCGCCGCTTTTCTTGATTGCTGTTCCGGATACTTCAGCTGGTTGCACGTGGATTTTACACACAGTCGCAGGCACCTATAAACCGGTGCATCATCTCCTCTGCAGTGGGCACACCGGACACAGCGTGACTGCAGGTACTTTATTGGCAGAGTGGGTCGGGGGTGTCATTGCATCAGCCAGGCTGTTCCTATTCAGGATGGTCGGCGATTCTTAAGGGCACCCGTTATTACCCCTCCCCCAACCTGCTTTATTTATCCGCTGGATCTTCTATCATGTTATTTCATCAAGTGCCCTACCTGTGTGTCTCTGATTACTAATGGACATATTACCCACTCTCTAGCCCTTGAGCACTGGCGGCAGCTTACCCCTGCATTGTTTCCTCTAAAGTGTCCCAGAGTCTTATATACCCATATAAACCCCCCAGCATGCTCGCTAATGATGATATAAAACACCGTCTGTTGTATTCTGTATCCTCATTATTCCTCAATGCTGCAGCCATTGCGATGTCCAATGAAAATGTCTGCTTTGCGCACGTGATCCGTTGTATCCAGCGTTATACTGTATGTCAGCCGTCATCAAGGAAGAGTTTCATTGATGCCCGGTGCCATCTTAGTGACGTCATCATGGCTGTGTTCAATCTTTCTTTACTCCCGCGGTGAGATCCCATTGTTGCTAGGTATCCGACCCTGCGCATGCGCAAAGCGTCAGTCTCTATGGACTGTGATAATCGATCCTTTAGACTTTATCCTGTTGTGATTTTTCGTCAAACATGATTTGATTCGTAATAACCTTATGTTCCTCCAGAAGAAATTCAAGTCCAGAGAGCTGAATACAATATGTTGTTCGGGAAAGTCCCAGAAATTCACCAGGAATGATGACATCTTCCAGTATGTGTATATATATATATACAGTGCTCGACAAACCCACTCGCCCACTCGCCAGCTGTGATCGGAAATTGGCTCGTGGCCAGTAACATTTCCCCTGCTCTGTAAAAAAAAAATCCCATGCTCGAAAAAAAAAAAAATCCATCTAGCTGATTGGCTGTGACGCGCGATGGAGCTGCCAGGACTTCAAACTGCCCTTCCTTCTATGCACGGGTGAGAGGGGGCATGTGGGCGTGTGTGCGTCTGTTCCTCCTCCTCTATACTGAACTGAATATCCTCCTGTATAATTATGTCAGCTGCTGCACTGATCCGGTCATGGAGGATTTTGGACAGATGTTGGAGGTGGGTGGAATGAAATGCGGGGCGAGAGGTAGTGCGGGTATTTCTCCTCTCCCTCCCCCCTGCTCCCGCTTCTCGGACTGACGGGGCGGAAGGTAGTAGCGCGGTGTTTCTCCTTCCCCCCCTTGCTCCCGCTGCCCGCGTGGGCTGGAAGGTAATGGCGCCGGTGTTTCTCCTTCCCCCCTGCTCCCGCTGCATGCGCGGGCTGGAAGGTAGTAGCGTGGGTGTTTCTCCTTCCCCCCCCCCTGCTCGCACTGGCTGGAAGGTAATGGCTCCGGTATTTCTCCTTCCCCCCTGCGGGGCTGGAAGGTAATGGCGCCGGTATTTCTCCTTCCCCCCCCTGCTCCCGCTGCACATGCGGGCTGGAAGGTAATGGCGCCGGTATTTCTCCTCCCCCCCTGCTCCCGCTGCACGCGCGGGCTGGAAGGTAATGGCGCCGGTATTTCTCCTTCCCCCCCTGCTCCCGCTGCACGCGCGGGCTGGAAGGTAATGGCGCCGGTATTTCTCCTTCCCCCCCTGCTCCCGCTGTGTGTGTTTCTCCCCCCCCACGTGTGTGTGTGTGTGTGTGTTTGTTTCTCCCCCCCCATGTGTGTGTACGTGTATATGCAGGACACCAGAGGTACCCCCCCCAGTTTGTCACTTCAGTCACCCATCCCCCCTACCCAGTCACCCATCCCCCCTACCCAGTCACCCACCCCACCCAGTCACCAATCCCACCAGTCACCCAGTCATTAATCCCACCCAGTTACCCAGTCAGTAATCCCACCCAGTCACCCATCCTCCCCCACCCAGTCACCCATCACACCCAGACACCAATCCCACCAGTCACCCAGTCAGTAATGTCACCCAGTCAGTAATGTCACCCAGTCAGTAATGTCACCCAGTCAGTAATGTCACCCAGTCAGTAGTCCTACCATCAGTAGTCCCACCCAGTAACCAATCCCAGTAACCCAGTCAGTAATCCCACCCAGTCAGTAATCCCACCCAGTCAGTAATCCCACCCAGTCAGTAATCCCACCCAGTCAGTAATCCCACCCAGTCAGTAATCCCACCCAGTCAGTAATCCCACCCAGTCAGTAATCCCACCCAGTCACCCATCCCAACCTCCACCCAGTCACCCATCCCACCCCGTCACCCAGTCACCAATCTCACCCCCCACCCAGTCAGTAATCCCACCCAGTCACCCAGTCAGTAATCCCACCCAGTCACCCAGTCAGTAATCCCACCCAGTCACCCAGTCAGTAATCCCACCCAGTCACCCAGTCAGTAATCCCACCCAGTCACCCAGTCAGTAATCCCACCCAGTCACCCAGTCAGTAATCCCACCCAGTCACCCAGTCAGTAATCCCACCCAGTCACCCAGTCAGTAATCACACCCAGTCACCCAGTCAGTAATCCCACCCAGTCACCCAGTCAGTAATCCCACCCAGTCACCCAGTCCGTAATCCCACCCAGTCACCCAGTCCGTAATCCCACCCAATCACCCAGTCCGTAATCCCACCCAGTCACCCAGTCCGTAATCCCACCCAGTCACCCAGTCCGTAATCCCACCCAGTCACCCAGTCAGTAATCCCACCCAGTCACCCAGTCAGTAATCACACCCAGTCACCCAGTCAGTAATCACACCCAGTCACCCAGTCAGTAATCCCACCCAGTCAGTAATCCCACCAGTCACCCAGTCAGTAATCCCACCCAGTCAGTAATCCCACCAGTCACCCAGTCAGTAATCCCACCCAGTCACCCAGTCAGTAATCACACCCTGTCACCCAGTCAGTAATCCCACCCAGTCACCCAGTCAGTAATCCCACCCAGTCACCCAGTCAGTAATCCCACCCAGTCACCCAGTCAGTAATCACACCCAGTCACCCAGTCCGTAATCCCACCCAGTCACCCAGTCAGTAATCCCACCCAGTCACCCAGTCAGTAATCACACCCAGTCACCCAGTCCGTAATCCCACCCAGTCACCCAGTCAGTAATCCCACCCAGTCACCCAGTCAGTAATCCCACCCAGTCAGTAATCCCACCCAGTCACCCAGTCAGTAATCCCACCCAGTCACCCAGTCAGTAATCACACCCAGTCACCAAGTCAGTAATACCACCCAGTCCGTAATCCCACCCCGCATCAGTCAGTCACCCCGCGTCCGTCAATCACCCCCTCTCTGTCTCTCTCCCTCCGTCTCTCCCTCCCTGTCTCTCTCCCTCCCTGTCTCTCTCCCTCCCTGTCTCTCTCTCTCCCCCTCTCTCTCTCCTCTCCCTCTCTGTCTCTCTCCCCCTCTCTCTCTCCTCTCCCCTGTGTCTCTCTCCCTCTCTGCCTGTGTCTCTCTCCCTCTCTGCCTGTGTCTCTCTCCCTCTCTGCCTGTGTCTCTCTCCCTCTCTGCCTGTGTCTCTCTGCCTGTGTCTCTCTCCCCTCCCCTCCCTATCTCTTTCCCTCCCTCTCTCCCTCTGTCCCTCTCCCCCTCTCTCCCTCTCTCCCTCTCTCCCTCTGTCTCTCTGCCTCTCTCCCTCCCTGTCGCTCTCCTTCCCTGTCTCTCCCTCCCTGTCTCTCTCCCTCCCTGTCTCTCTCTCCCTCTCCCTCTCTCTCCCTCTCTCTCCCTCCCTCTCTCTCCCTCTCTCTCCCTCTCCCCCCATCTGTCTCTCTGCCTGTGTCTGGATATATTATTTACCCTATACTGCTCTCTTCCAGATCTGACTCAAGCTTCACACGGGAGACATCGGAACCCCCCCCTAACCCAGAAGACAGGTAAGGAACACCTCCCCTCCAATGTATAACATTGCGGGAATGAGGGTACATGGACATTGAGGGACTGCGGATCAGGTAAGATCCCAGGTGGGATTGCTGCTTTAAATATTGTGAAGTGAGGCATCCAGACACTGGTTAAGGGGTGCAGGAAACTAGTCATTCATATTTGGCTTTTTTTTCTAGATCCGACATTTACACACACACACACACACACACACACACACACACACACACACACACACACACACACACACACACACACACACACACACACACACACACACACACACACACACACACACACACACACACACACACACACACACACACACGTAACAAGGACTAATTGTAGTATAATGTAATACAATAAATAAACTTATGTCAAAAACGAATGTTCTTACTAGGAATTTATTCAATTTATTTTATTTATGTATTTTTTTAAAAGCGGGGTTGGGGGCTGGACTAGGGGTGGGGGTGGGGTTGGGGGTGGGACTAGGGGCGGGGTTGGGGGCGGGACTAGGTGGCGAGTAGATTTTTAGGTTCGGCGAGTAGATTTTTGGGTGATTTGTCAAGCACTGTATATATATATATGTATGTATGTATGTATGTATGTATGTATAAAGAGAAACAGCATACAGTACCGACACACTTTATTCGAGTGTGGCCGGTACCGCAAGCCGGGAGATTTCCCGGCTTGCTAGTGGCCGCCCCTCGGCGTGCCGCGCGTCATAGACGCGCGGTCACGCGTCTTCGGGAGCGTGCGCCCCCTGCACGCGCGTCCAGGGGCTCCCCGAGGGAGCCCTGGTGTCCCGCGATCGCGGGACAGCGGCAGGGGGTTCCGGGGGACCCGGCGGACCCGGCAGCGGTAGGGAGAGCGCCCCGATCGGAGGGCGCTCTTCCGCTGCTTCGGCGCGCGCCCGTCACTCTCGGGCGCGCGCCAGGCTACTGCTGCGGCCAAGAACGGGCAAATGCTCGAATAAACTTGGCCGCAGCAGTATAAGCAGTGTCAGTAGATCTCATGCCTCAAGTGACTAATAGTGATAATGTAAAAAATAAATTCTAGCTAATATTAAAAAGGAAGTATGCTAAGACATCATTTTGCTTGTTTGTATGGAATATTGACAATTTACAGAGCATAAACAAGCGTGTCCAAACAACTTTGAAAATGAAAACCTTGAATATTGGTCCTCTGCCTGTCTGGCCAGCACAGCAACTTATCACAGGATGAAAATGTATACGTAAAATAATGTACACTATCTTCCTGTCAAAAAACAACGAAGTGATACATTATCATTCAGTCCCCTCGGATGTACTGTGTTGAGGGTAAAAATCCAATATGATTCCCTTTGGAGCAAGAAAGTGTCCTTTTCTATCCCTGAAATGGCTTTTGACTTTCGCTCTATGCCCATCAGTTTAAGAGAGGAAATGGGATGGTTAAAGTCTCTGCAATGTTTAATGAGTGCAGTTTCTTCTGCGCAATGTGTGATCTTGCTCTTGTGCTCTATGTATCTTGTTTTTAACATTCTATTTGTTTTGCCGATTATAACAAAGTCCGCAAGGGCATTTAATAATATAAAATACATTGGATGTAGTGCACGTTATCCTGCTATTAATTTTATATGTCTTGCCACTCCATGGATGAAAAAAATGTTCACCAGTTGTCCTGGAACAGGAATGTCTATTTCTGTTGCCTCCTGCTCCTCCCCCCTTTTTCCTTGCAGCTCTGCCTGCTAGCCCTTTATTAATATTGCTTTCCCTGCAGTAATAATTCCCAGTGCAGGTGAAAATGGATACAATAAGTTATGTTCTCATCTTCTAGCTTGCTGGAGTTGGTTGCAGTGAAAACCCCTGTTATTCCCCTGGCAAAGTGGACTTTCCCACTCTCCCCTGTCTGTATTCACAGTTTACTCAGCCCAGTCTCTCATCCTGTGACATACTTCCCTTAGCTTTCTTTTCTACCTCAGCAGGCTAAGTATGCACTACTCATGCCTTCCACCTCTTGGTAAGAGTATCGTTTTTTACTTTCCCCCCCACTATAGGCACCCTCACTGTAGAGAAGCCCTCTCTCACTACAGCACCATCTGCAAGTAACTTTGTATATCTGCTGCTTTCCAATAAAGTGAGGAAAAGACAAAGAACTTGTGGTGCTTGTAAAAGGAACTAGTTAAACTGTCTGGCCATACGATATCAGCATATTCCCTGTGGCTCAGAATACCAGTGTTTAGGCTATTGCAGACACTGCAGTTATGGTACTTGAAGCATCAACATTTTTGGGTTTCTTAGAAAATGGAATTTCCCATAATATTCTTTAGAATCAGCCCTAATTAGCTTGTCCTTTACATTTCTACCTCAGCGATAAGCAAACCTAGGTTGAGATTCACATAATTTCCCCAGTGTCTCATCATTTTTTTTTTTACATTTCCAATGTTGGTTAATGCTTTTCTTTATAACATTACTAGCTGTTCTAAATTGTGTTACGCTAGTCATTCTATCATTTTCCTTGGCCAGTGTGATAGTCTCGGGTACCTGAGAGAAAGCATTTTGTATGACTTCTTTTGTGTGCCCTCTTTCTAGCGTGTCTCTATTTTCTTTAGAGTTTTGTTTAATTGTGGTTGTCTGTCCACTGTTTTTGACGCCCTAATTTTTTTGTGGACATGGTGTTTTAAAGTGATACAGGATGAAAGCTAGGGGCATGCAATGTAGCATTTTGATCCGTTGGTTTTCTATACATATCAGTGGACAATTTGTCTTCATTTTTGGTTAATTAAACATCTGAGAAAGAAATTTGCTCGCTACTCCAATTTTTGGTAAAGCGTATTTTTGTTGGCAGACCATCCAAGTAATCAAAAAATTGTATTAGTTCGTCTGATGTGCCCTCCCATAGAAGGAATAAATCATCGATGTATCTGCAATAACAACACTTTTTTTATAATAATTGGTGGAAAAAATAAATCTCTCCTCAAAGTCTGTCATAAAAAGATTTGCGTATGAGGGCGTAATGTTGCTCCCATTCCTGGGGGATTTCTGGGAATTTCCCGATCAACATATTGTATTCAGCGCTCTGGACTTGAATTTCTACTGGTGAACATAAGGATATTACGGATCAAATCATAGTATAGGATCGATTATCACAGTCCATAGAGACTGACGCTTTGCGCATGCGCAGGGTCGGATACCTAGCAACAATGGGATCTCGCCGCGGGAGTAAAGAAAGATTGAACACAGCCATGATGACGTCACTAAGATGGCACCGGGCATCAAAGAAACTCGGCCTTGATGACGGCTGACATACAGTATGGCGCTGGATACAACGGATCACGTGCGCAAAGCAGACATTTTACTTGAACATCGCAATGGCAGCAGTCTTTTCCAGCTGAGGCATTGAGGAATAATGAGGATTCAGCATACAACATATATATCATCATTATATATCATCATTAGCGAGCATGCTGGGGGGTTTATATGGGTATATAAGACTCTATGGGACACTTTAGTTTAAGCCACTCACCACTTGAAAAAGACCGCTCTGGTCGAAACTTCGCTAAGTTTTTGTCTCATTAAATAGCATTAAGAAAATCTGCAGCGCCTTGTGTTATTCTTGTTTTACTGTGTGATTTGGATTTCCAGCAGGACTTTTTTCAACACAAGCGCACCGGTAAATATGTATGTTTCTTTCTTTATAATATGGTGTGCAGCAGTTATCCCCCATTATTGCAGTCCAATTGTATCCAAACATAGACAAAAACCTGCTCCTTGATCTCAAGAACCATCATGCAAAATTAAGTAATGCTACCTTAAGAGGTGTCCAAATGCACAGCAAACAGACAAACGGCTTTCCAAAATATATAGTAGATCGCCGCTTCTCTGACACTTTCTTCCTCTGCCACTAGGTGGAGCTGGCCTTGTGGGACACAGCCGGGCAGGAAGATTACGACCAGCTGAGGCCTCTGTCCTATCCGCGCACAGACGTTATATTAATGTGCTTTTCCATTGATAACCCAGACAGTTTCGGTAAGAACGAATGATCTAATAGTGACACATCACTTCACTTGAATCTTTAACGCAGTACTTGGTTATGTTAATGTAGGAATATGAAATACTTCAGCATGTGTTGCAGGAAGTCTCTGGTAGCGAAAGGGTTAACCTGTTCCCCTTGTCCTGAGCACATTTCTCTCCTAGTTTTGCCATCTTTCCTTAAACACTCGCTGTATCTGCTATTATTCGCTCAGGCGCTGCGTTGTCGCTGACGTTACTGTCTGTGTGTCTGTGTGTGTGAGACCTCCTCCGTCCCTCTCTCCTGTACACAGACACTGATGTTAGTGTGTGAGATCTCCTCCGTCCCTCTCTCCTGTACACAGACACTGATGTTAGTGTGTGACATCTCCTCTGTCCCTCTCTCCTGTGCACAGACACTGATGTTAGTGTGTGTGACATCTCCTCTGTCCCTCTCTCCTGTGCACAGACACTGATGTTAGTGTGTGTGAGATCTCCTCCGTCCCTCTCTCCTGTGCACAGACACTGATGTTAGTGTGTGTGAGATCTCCTCCGCCCCTCTCTCCTGTGCACAGACACTGAGGATTGATTTATTTTTGTGACAGAAAACATCACTGAGAAGTGGACCCCGGAGGTGAAACATTTCTGCCCCAACGTACCGATCATCCTGGTGGGGAACAAGAAAGACCTGCGTAACGATGAGCACACTCGCAAGGAGCTCACCAAGATGAAGCAGGTCTGTACCCCTCCTGCTGTCTGCTTAAAGAACCACGTCCTGATTCAACCTGTATTGGTCAACCAGCGTGTCCCACTGATAGTAAAGCTATATATTTAATATACTATGTAGCTCAAAACATTGGCCAAGGACTCCCAAAACATTTGTACTTTTCTAGACCAAGATTTTAAAGGGTCGAAAACTCTCTGTTGTTATGGAGGGGAGCTTCTGCTGAGACCCGTGGATCCCAGACTCTCTGAAATTCCTTAATGGTGTCTTTGAGGAACGCAGTAAATTTTCCAAATACCATAGTTTGGTTTATTCTACTCTTAACTGCATTCATGACGAGGGCTGGTTGTTTTAAAGAAAAGGCATTGCAGCATCTTGCAGCTGGTAGTATGTGGGCCACAAGTTTATGTTCAATCTTGTTAATGTTGGGAAGGCGCTTGCTGAGTAGTAAGGCTATGACTGGGTCGGGTCTGTCTGGGTGGCTAGCTGGGGCAGCCATCGGATTAATGTGAACACGCCACCACAGTGTTTTTAGGGATGGACACCCCCACCGGATATCTAGGGCATCGAACAAGGCCTCAAAAAAGGATCAAGAGTATGGAGCTTTGAGGGAAAACAGAGTGTTTCCTCCGCAGTGAGTTGGAGGAGATGACGACTACTCTGGAGAAAGCAAACACCACAATTGCTGCCATGGATGAAAAGCAATTGGTTCTCAGATTCCAGGAGGAGCATAAAGGGGAAACAAAAAACACAGAGACACTCTAAGTGAAGAGGTTCTTATATTCAGTAAATGTGATGATGAAGTCTTGGCTCTTTTAGAAGGCTTACTTACAAAACGTAAGATATAATCAAGCAGTGTGTAGGGGGATTAGCATCTCTCCCCGACAGGTGTGGTATGAGGTAGCAGGTAGTCAGTGGCTATCACTCCAAAGACAGGTGTGGTAGAACTCAGCAGGGTTCGCAGTGTTCAACAGGAAAAAAACCCTTGAAAAAGAGAGAGAGAAACTCAATAGCACAGATTAGCTAGGTACAAAAATGCTTTGTTTAAAATATAAAGTGTGCACTTACAATAATGCAATTAAAATGGGCTTTTCACACTTGTATATTGTATGGGAGAAATCGTCTGCCGCACTGGCTCACCGTCCTGCCCCCGCCGACGTCTGTTAGTCCTGCGTCTGACCACAGCTCACAGTGTGTGGCGATCAGATGCCGCAGCTCTGGCACATCCCAGTGAACGTAGCTTCTGACGTCACCTCCGGATCGGGTCTGGCAGTATCTTGGCAGCTGGCGGCATCTCTCCCCTCAGCTCCAAGGTACTCAGGAACTCCCACTATACACGTTTCGCCAGAGGAATCGGCTTCGTCAGGAGTCTCCTAGCTGATCTGTGCTATGTAGTTTCTCTTTTTTATGGGGGTCTTATCCTGTTGAACACTGTGAACCCTGCTGAGTTCTACCACACCTGTCTTTGGAGTGATAGCCACTGACTACCTGCTACCTCATACCACACCTGTCGGGGAGAGATGCTAATCCCCCTACACACTGCTTGATTATATCTTACGTTTTGTAAGTAGGCCTTCTAAAAGAGCCAAGACTTCATCATCCCACTTACTGAATATAAGAACCTCTTCACTTAGAGTATCTCTGTGTTTTTTGTTTCCCCTTTATGCTCCTCCTGGAATCTGAGAACCAATTTCTACATCTTGGGGACAAGTGAAGACGAATCCCACCAGAGGATTTTGAGCAGGGGGTTCAAATTTATTACTTTCTTGTATTGCACATTTTACTTTTTTGCACTGCACTAGTTTATTTATATTCACTTATATGTATGCATAATTGTGACATACACTGATTATTAATCTATTCATTTTTTAGTATTAAGTAAGAATCACAAACTAAGTTTTTTGCGCCTATTTTTCACTTTGTTACAATATATGGAGGAAAAGCAAAGCAAGGCTGACAGACTGATTGCTAAACTTAAGCAGAAATATGAGACGGCACTGCAAGAGGTTTGCAATTGCCATAGAAAGTTGGAAGTATCTCAGAAAGAGGTTCACGCTCACAGCACAGAGCTGGAACACTCTGGCTAGGAAGGCCACGGTCTAAACACAGAGATGTGTACATTGGAGGATGCCTATGAGACGGTCCTAGGGGACATAGAGAATGTAAAGAAATAGATCATAAACCTGAAGGAAGAGGTTTGGAATGTGACAAGTCAGGTCAGTGAAGAGACTGAGAAGCTTCATCAAGTATGAAAAATGAAGAAGCAATTGGCGCAAGAAAACTTAGATATGCAGGAAGCACTGGAGAGTGCAGAAAGAATGCTGCATAAGGAACGTGTCTCCCTGGCAGACCACATGCTGCGGAGTCAGCTGCAAGAGCTGAAGGCGAGTCTACAAGAGTCCAAGGAGAAACAGGCGGATGCCGAGAAGGTCAATATTGAGGCCAAACTTAAAAACAAGCATGAGATTATGATCTCTGGCCTAGAAGACCGTCTTCAGTGAGAGGAGAAGCAGCGCCAAGAGCTGTAGAAGAATCGTCGGAAGTTGGAAGGTGACTCCACCGACCTGCATGATTAAATTGCAGAGCTACAGGTGCAGATTGCTGAGCTCAAGATACAGCTCGCCAAAAAGGATGAGAGGGAGGAAGTGTCCGGCCATCAGGTGGCCGACCTGACACTGCGCTATGAGACCGAGATGGCCGATGAGAAGGACCAGCTGCAGCTGGAACTGGACAAGGTCCAGGAGGGGTACCAGCAGTTGCAGGTCAGAAATAGAGAAAAAGAAACAGATTTAAGCCTTGCTCTGAGCCAGCTGGGAGATGTGGAATCACGACTCAACTCCAAAGAAGCTGAACTGGCAACTGCACTGAAAAGAAGTGCAGAAGGACAGCTTCAAGAGCTGAAAACTCAAATAGCTTGTCTTGAATGCTCTTTAAGTGATACCACAAAATAGATGCATGCTGAAATGCTGTGGAGAATGGATTTAGAAAATAAAAGGCAAACACTTAGAGAGCAACTAGCATTTGAAAAGAACGTCCATGAAGGGGAAGTCGGGAAACGGCACGAGACTAAGATAAGCGAAATAGATTCCAGCCGTCAGACAGAATTCGAAAGCAAGCGGGCAGAGGCTGTGCAAGAATTGAGGAAGGACCACGAGGAACAAATTGTGGATTACAAGGAACAGCCGGAATGGACATTCAGTGTTAAGATGGAGAAAGAGATTCCAATGCTAAAAGAGATACGTTGGTCACAGAAGGAGATCATAGAAAATGAACCCAATACCCTCTCTGATGACAAAGAGGAAGCAGAAACAGTTGATTTTGATAGTGCTGCTGTTATTTCAGAAGCAGATAGGCACCCTCCTGGGACTACTGAGAACCAACTCATTGATCTGCGATTTAAAAATCCAAACCCTCAATTTCATTTGCTGGGTTCAGATGATTATCAAATTAGTGAAGGCACCCAGGCCCACCACAAAAGATGTTTTAGCCAAGTGGGTGGCAGAACCTACAAATACAGTGGATGGAAAATCCTGATGTTATCAATGTTAGAAATCCAGAAAAGTCAGGGGAGCGGGGGATGTAACACCATATGAGAGAAGAAAAATGGACATAGAACAGTACTGTATGACAGTGGGGGTTCAGTGCTGTAAACATTTGTACGATACATGTGGGAGAAGGAGCGGCTCAGTGTGTAAAGACACTGGCTGGCACTGAGTTTGAAGCAAGGGGAACCTGGTTCAATTCCCGGTGTCGGCTCCTCGTGACCTTGGGCAAGTCACTTTATCTCCCTGTGCCTCAGGCACCAAAAACACAAATTGGAAGCTCTACGGGGCAGGGACCTGTGTCTGCAAAATGTCTCTGTAAAGCGCTATGTAAAACAGCAGCGCTATACAAGAACATGCTATTATTATTATTACAATAATGACTGACTCCTGAGGAAGCGAGAGCGAAACATGTAGAGTCTGAGCCAGCACTCGGTGAAGCAGCTGATCCCGAATGGAGGATCGGCGTTGGGAGGAACGCCATCCACAGCAGCCACGTCATCCGGTCACCTGATTTCAGAACCCGGAAGTGACGATAGCAGTAGCACTGGAGACTTGGAGTGGGTGTGACATTGAATTCTTCGTGCTGGACAGTGCCCTGCTCCCCGGAACCGACATTCCTGAATTCCTAGAGGGAATGACCTGGAGCCCTGGGATGGATTCCCCAGCACCTAAAAGATAAGAACTCTTTTGGCATATATTACTTTAGTTATTGTTATGATCTGGAAGTAGGATAGCTACCCAGGTGGGTAGGGAGAGGCCTGCTTGTGTAGTTAGTTTCTTTAGCAGTAATAGGATTTTATTTTATGATTTGTTTCACCTTAAAGGGACAGGGTGCCCATTATTTTCTTTGGTGGTCTAATACAGGGTTGCGCAAGCTGGGGGGACAGATTTTAGGGGGGGCACGGCGGTTACAGAGGCCTCGTGCTATTCAGCGCGAGGCCTCTGTAAATTCACTTACCAGGTCTCGCGTCCATGCGTCTCCATGACGACAGGCATCAAATGATGCCACGGGTCATGTGACGTCACATGACCCCACGGCGTCATTTGCCGCTCGTCGCCATGGCAATGCAGCGCACCAAATTATGCCGTAGGTCACGGGACGACACGTCAAATTACGCCATGTTAATCGTTACGCCTTTCTTTCCATCCCGCAGGAGCCGGTGAAGCCGGAAAAAGGCCGGGACATGGCCAACCGGATCGGAGCCTTCGGATACATGGAGTGCTCTGCGAAGATGAATGACGGAGTGAGGGATGTGTTCGAGATGGCCACGCGGGTAGCCCTGCAACCCAGGCGCGGAAAGAAAAAATCCACGTGTCTTCTCATCTAATGGAAAACACCACGTAAAAGGACAAAAACCCATCCTCACACTCCTGGGAGAGATGGGGGAGCCAGCATATGAAGAGGGGAGCCCCATGGCATTGAATACTCACGAAAAATCCTTGAAGTGATGTTTATTAATCTTTAGTGTTCTTACTGGCCTTTATTTATCTTTTTCATTTATTCTGTAATGAGTTAAGAGAATTTATTTGAATAAAAATATAATCTTGCTGCCAGTATTTTAAAGCTGATCTTTTTCCTTTGATATATCTATCAATCAAATATAATATACTAGCTGAGAGACCCGGCGTTGCCCGGGAGAGGGGGGGGAGGGACAGTGGACGGGAGGAGGGGAGGGGGGGAGCGGAGGGAGGGAGGGGGGGAGGGACAGTGGACAGGAGGAGGGGAGGAGGAGGAAAGGGACAGTGGACAGGAGGAGGGGAGGGGGGAGGGACAGTGGACAGGAGGAGGGGAGGGGGGGAGGGACAGTGGACAGGAGGAGGGGGGGACAGTGGACGGGAGGGGGGGACAGTGGACAGGAGGGGGGGGACAGTGGACAGGAGGGGGGGACAGTGGACAGGAGGGGGGGGACAGTGGACAGGAGGGGACAGTGGACAGGAGGGGGGGACAGGAGGGGGGGACAGGAGGGGGGGGACAATGGACTGGAGGAGGGGACAGTGGACAGGATGGGGGGGACAGTGGACAGGAGGGGGGGGACAGTGGACAGGAGGGAGGGAGAGTGGACAGGAGGGGGGGGGCAGTGGACAGGAGGGGGGACAGTGGACAGGATGGGGGTGGGTTGCTTACAATTTCCGTGTCCCTCCTCTCCACTCCCCCTGTATGTTTCTCCGCTCCCCCCTCTCTCTCCGCTCCTGCTCCCCACCCATGCGTAGCTCCGGTCCCCACCCTAGAGTGTCTGACACACACATAGTGACACACACACACAGTGTAACACACACACACACACACACAGTGTAACACACACACACACACAGTGTACCACACACACACACACACACACACACACACACAGTGTCACACACACACACACACACACACGTCACCTCTCCTTCCGTCCGCCGCCATCTTACTCCGCGAGGGAGGAAGGGGGTCCTTCCGGGCGCCGCCATCTTAGGCGCCGCGTGTCCACTGCCTGTCGGAGCACTGGGGGGGAGGTGAGGGGAGCACCGGGGGGGAGGTGAGGGGAGCACCGCGGGGGAGGTGAGCGGAGCACCGGGGGGGAGGTGAGCGGAGCTCCGGGGGGGAGAGCTGAGCACCGGGAGGGAGCTGACATGGGGAGAGGAGGAGAGCGCGGGGGCGCGCGGCGCGTGCTCCGGGCGGGAGAGCTGAGTGGAGCACCGGGGGGGAGCTGACACGGGGAGAGGAGGAGAGCGCGGGGACGCATGCCGCGTGCTTGAGAGCCGTGGGGGGTGTCCCGGGCGCTCGCTCCGCTCCCCCGCTGACTGTAGCGGCGCCGGGGGGGGGGGGGGGTGAAAGCGCGGGAAACAGGGAGACACGGGGAATGTTGGTTCTGTGTGGTGTGATCTCCGGAGGAGCTGCGGCCACGTGCGGTGTCCGTTGGTGATGTGAGGATCACGCAGCCCTGCTGCCTCGGGGGGGGGGGGGTGCAGTGTCCGTTGGAGAGGTGAGGATGAGAGAGTGTGGTGAGGTGAAGGGGAGGTGTGTTGGCAGTGTAGGCCGTAAGAGGCGGTGTGAGCGTGCAGTGTGTGTGGTGTTGTGTGAGAGTGTGGAATGTTGCAGTGCTGAAAGCAATAAGACTGTGTACCTGATTGTGCAGTTCTGTCGTGGTAGCAGGCGGTCAGGGTTTTCTGGGTTGAGAGCAGTGAGGGTTAGGTGTGTCACGGGAGGGCAGGCCCAAAACACATTTATATTTAAGGGATCAGTCACAAGGCAAAACAGGCAGTAAAATAAATTGCGGTTTATTCGGACAAGACCTCGGAAACACACAGAAATACAAGAAACAGAGAATATACACACTGGCGGGGGTCTGGGGAAGAGATCTACCCTTTCCTAGTTGCAAGGCGCCTGTTCAGCAAAGGCTTACCTTGATAGGACCTTGGTTCTGGGCTCCTGGACCGAAATCCAGCCTGCTGGCTAGGCCTCCCCATGCTTCCAGGTGTGAATAGCTCTTTCACAGAAGCATCAGAAGTGAGAGGCCCGCCAGCAGCTGCATGTCTTCAGATCTCCAACAGGAAAAAGAGAGAGAGAGATGCTTTTACTGCACACTCTTTTATAGGCTGTATTCCTATCTAAATCATTGAGGGGTGTAATAGCCAATTAAAGCAGGGATTGAAATTACGCATTCACTGATAGGAGGGATAAATTCAAAACTTGCCAATAGAAACTTTGCTTATCAGTTCTGACATCCAGGGCCGTTTTCTTTTTCCCTGACTCCGTGGTGTCTAGTAAGACAAAGACATCCCAATCTGAACATCATGCTCACCAAATGGTTTCCACCCTCTGCTATTCCTCTCCTCTCTGAACTATGGAATCTATGCAAACTAGCTAGCATATTAACCATATGCCTGTGCTTTCTGTATAGAACCTTATAGTAAACATTACAACACAATATAAAGTACACTTCCTTACAGAATATAC
Organism: Ascaphus truei; assembly: GCF_040206685.1. Taxonomy (NCBI): domain Eukaryota; kingdom Metazoa; phylum Chordata; class Amphibia; order Anura; family Ascaphidae; genus Ascaphus; species Ascaphus truei. Next base: position 9,210 of record NW_027457211.1, on the reverse strand, counting down.
TCTGGAGAACCTTATACTTATAAGGGAAATAAATTGGGGAGATTTGGGCTTGGAAACCCTTTCTGAGCTGGGGCATTGAAATGCTAATCCACATGTAATTCACATGCTAATTCACACTGCCTTTTGTCACCAACCTGGGTTTAAATCACAGGACAAACATAATACATTGCAGTTTTAAAACACAGAGAACCAACATTTGGACACAAGAGCTGACACTCTCAACCCATACCATATTGGTTTCAGGGGCAGCCAGCCGGGCTCCCCCTTTATTAAGGAAGGCCGGCAAAGCCTATCGCCACAAGGTGCAAATCTCTCTGAGCAGTGAGGGTTAGGTGCTGGCAAGCGTTCCCAAAGCTCAGTGAGTGAGTGGTGGGAGAGTGTGTCAGTGGTGTAGGTCAGTGAGGGGTGGGACAGTGTGGCAGTGGTGTTGGCCCCAGACCAATGAGAGTTGTGCGGGGGCGGACCGCAGACCAATGAGAGATGTGCGGGGGCGGGCATGACCTGAAGCGGAGTGACAGGCCAAAGGTGCAATCAGATTGTCCGTAGGGACACAGGAAGATGCAGACAGGCATACAGTGCTTTCACTAATATATAATAAGATAACGTCACTGAGTTAGCAGCACCAGACTATCTCTGACATTCTACTCTAACTACTAACTACAACTTCTTTTGGTTTGACAATAATTTTCTTCTGCAGCTGTGTGCGACGGCCATGGGGATCAGGTTCGCACCAAGTTATGCCAACCTGTTCTTGGGTATTTGGGAGGAAGACTGGATATGATCCAACAACAAATTTGGTGCAAACCTGGTCCTCAGGCGTAGATACATAGATGATGTTTTGTTTGTATGGCAGGGTGATATGGAATGTTTGAATAATTTCATTTTATATCTAAACTGTAACAATCTAAATCTGAAATTTACTTCAAAAATAAGTAAACAAGAGAGAGAATTTCTGGACCTTGTCTTGTACATTGAAAATAAAGGGGTGTGTGCCAAGCACACATGTAAGTGAAACTTCTCTGTGTGTTTTGTCAATGAACTAAAGTTCTCACAACCCAGGGGGAGCATGAAGGAAAAAACAACAGAAAAGACACAAACTAAGTGCAGACTGTATAATGCAGTGTGACAATGTGTGGAGAAACTTGGCTCTCGTGTGCAGCCTACTCACAGGATAGCAGTAAGGTATGGGCAAAAACAGGATCTGTAGAATCTGTAGTGTCTTCTAGGTGTAGACAGGATACCTCTCACAGGTTGTGAGAACATATATCGATCATCTGGGACCAGTGAAGACAGTCCCTTCCAGAGGGTTTGAGCAGGGGTTACAACTTTTATATACACTTGTTTTATTGCACCATTATTAGTCACTTATATTCACGCACTATATTATAAATTTAAAAATAATTTATTCACTTAAAGATTGGAGATTACTAGTATTGTTTCAGCGCCTGTCTCTACACCATCACTTTGTCACAAATGAACTAAAGTTGACATACTGGTGATCACTATACAATCAAAGACAGTAATGAGTGTAATTCAGTTACTTTATTTCTGACATGACATTACCATTGTATTATGTTTAATACATGATACTATTAATTTATGATAACTAAAGTAAGAGACATATCTTTGATCGTAAAGTAACCAAATGGTGTGGAAAGACTGCATCAATTGTTGAACCTGATCTTGTAGTTGCAATGGCTGGATTGGTTTTGAGAGTTAAATTAAATGTTTGTTTCATGAATGTAATGAGAGGCAGGGATTCAACAGTGAAAGTAATGTTAAAGTCACCACTTAAAATGATGGGTATTGGAGGATAGTCTTTGTGCAATGAGACTGCACCGGCAATTAAGTATGGTAGCATAATGAAATGGAGGAAGTTGATGATATTGTCGAGGCGTGTGTTTGGTGATTGTAGAGGGAGAAAGGGGGTGGCCCGGTATTAAAGGGGTTGCACTCCATATGGCCATCCCCTGACCTCACCAGAGAGACAAGGGGTTAACTGGACTGCGGTCCAGGGATGTGGTTTGCACCTTGTTATACCTTGAAAATGTATGTTCCCATGTTTCACCTGTAATGTTGTTTCCCAAGGCAGGGATAAAATCCTGCAGAGATTCCTTTGCACAAAGGGAAGCAGATGGTCAGAGGGGCGACCCAATGTCTAGGAACCAAGTATTGGTCAAACGACTCTGCCACTCTAATTGTTACCTGAGGGCGGAGAATCATCAAACTGGAGTGGTTTGTAAGTGTTATGTCTACACCTACAAACAATGCAGATCCTACCAGATACTTCATTTGGTAGACTGATCGTTGCCCCTGATTTAATTATGGGGCTACCCATAGAGTCCCAGTACACACGGGCCAATTAGCTGGGGGGCATGGGTTAATCTGTGTCTCCACGTTAGGGATTGGATACAGATAATTGTTCACCAATAGTCTGTATTCAATGTTAAGAATAGGGTTACACAGGTATATAAACTGTGTCAACCCTACAGTTTTTAGTTCTTCTTCTGATACCATCTTGAATGTCACTGGATTGCTGGAGAATAGCTAGCTGATACTTCTCCATTCCCCAACCCTAAGTAAGTGTTACCTTCTTGTCTGTTAATTGTACTATATTCCTGTGTTCACCTTATTTAAGGAATAAATTATATTTTATTATATCTAAGCCTCGTTCAGTTCAACCCAGATATTTGGTGTTCATTATATCTTGTCATAAACTACCGTGACAGTGATATATATATATATAAATATATATATATATATATATATATATGACGGTTGAGAAGATAACTTGCCCATTGGGTAGCACGTACTCAGCAGCGCATCTGTCTCCAACCGGTGTAACAGTGACTGGTAATTATGTGTATTATGTCTAGATGAGGTGTACTAACGTGTAGTATTCGTATTGTTATGGTATATAGCAACTCCATCACCAACATTTTTACGTTTAAACTGTACCACAAAATGGAAGTTAGGAATAGTAACCTTTTCAGCATTCTCCAACCAAGTCTCTGAATTGAGTAAGATGTGGTACTGTTGCTGTTCTGGACCAAGCACACCCTGATGGATGCGTAGGGACAGGCAGGTTAACTCAATCCCATATATCAAGCAACGAAACCTTCTTACTTGCTGAAGTGTTTATTTGGGGCAACAACATACAAATAAAAAGGGAGGAAAAGTACTGAGGGAACACTGGGAAATAAGAGCAATGGAGGGGAAGGGGCGTGTTGCAGGGTACATGCAACTACACACGCGGGTTTCTTGACAAGGCTTATTTATTTAGCCTTAAAAGATATACAGCACACAAAAACAAAAATAGCTTTTCATCAGCAAACAAAAAGAAAACTGGCTTTTTCTTCACCAGACAAAACAAAACAGTTTCTCTTTAGCAGACAGTGTAAAAATCAGGCAGCTACCCTTTTCTATGCAGGGGACAGACAGTTCATAATTCATGTACTTTGATAACAGACCTTGTTTCAGTAATCTCTTCAGTAGCTTACTCCTCTCTCCTCAACAGCCAGCACCCATGTGTCTACAGCCTGGGGTTTTAACACACCTTGATTAGGCAGCTGGGATCCAACTAATTGTCCTGAGGTTCCCAGCTGAAGTTAACCTAGTCACTGCTGCACTGCAGACTAGACATAGGTTTTCCAGGCATATAGCTGGTGACTTTTATTTACCCTGTCACATTCCTCCTCTGTTAGTGTGTGGCTGGGGCTACGCACGGCTGAAGCCCGACCATCCACCCCTACTCTAGAAAAGAAGTCAGCATTTGCGTTCTCTTTTCCCGGCCTGTGCTGAATCTCAAATGAGAAGGGTTGGAGGGCCATATACCACCTAGTCAATCTAGCATTGGAATCCTTCATACTATTTAACCACTTCAGTGGAGCATGATCCGTGGAGTAATGATCCACTTCAGTGGAGCATGATCCGCAAAGTAAAATGGACTCCTGCCAGGTAATGCCTCAAAGCCTCGATTGCCCACTTTACTGCGAGGCACTCTTTCTCAATCATTGAGTAGTTTTTTTCCCTCTGGAACAATTTCCTACTCAGGAAAAGGATAGGATGTTCAACTCCCTCAAACTGTTGTGACAACACTGCCCCTAGCCCTATCTCTGATGCATCTGTTTGCACTATAAAAGGGCTGTTGAAGTCTGGGCTTCTAAGGATGGGACCCTCTGATAGACACCTTTTTATGTCCTCAAAGGCTCTCTGACAATCCCTTGATCATACCACTTGTGTAGGGGCACACTTTTTTTTGAGGTCCGTTAAAGGGGCCGCCACTTCCGAATAGTTGGGGATGAACCGCCGGTAGTACCCTGCTAAACCCAGCAGAGAGCGTACCTGCGTTTTTGTTTGGGGGGTCGGAACTTCTATCAGGGCAACTACCTTGTTGGCTAGTGGCCTCACTTTTCCACCTCCCACTGCATACCCTAAGTATTTAGTTTCTGCCTTACCCAGGGCACATTTCTTAGGGTTGGCTGTGAGCCCTGCCTCTCTTAGAGATTTGAGGACCGCTTTCAGCTTATTTAGATGGGCCCGCCAGTGTTTACTATAAATGACAATGTCATCTAGGTAGGCTGCGGCATAATTCCTATGGGGCCTCAGTACCTTATCCATGAGTCTCTGAAATGTGGCTGGGGCTCCATGCAGTCCAAATGGCATTGTCACAAACTGGTATAAGCCCATGGGAGTGGCAAAGGCTGTTTTGCATTTGGACTTTTCCTCTAAGGGTATTTGCCAGTATCCTTTTGTCAAGTCCAGCGTGGATATATATTCCGCGTTACCAAGGGCGTCAATTAATTCGTCCACCCTTGGCATCGGATATGCGTCAAACTTGGATACCGCAATGATCTTTCGGAGGTCCACACAAAATCTTACCTTCCCATCGGGTTTAGGGACCATAATTAGTGGACTACACCACTCACTGCATGATTCCACAATCACTCCTAAGTGTAACATTTCTTGTACCTCCTTCTCTACCAGAGCCCTACGACTTTCAGGCAACCTATAAGGACAGGAACGTACTTTTACCCCAGGTGCTGTCACGATTGCGTGGGAAATTAAGTTAGTTTGTCCTGGTAAGTCAGAAAAAACATCATGGAATTGTGTAATTATTGCTAACAAGTCCCCTTTTTGTTCAGAGGACAACTGTTTACCCATTGGGATTTTATCGTCACTCACGATGTTCTCCCGTGGAGGCTGAGGACCCAAGTCCGTTTCCTCCTCCAACGGGTGGATGAATAGAGACCGCTGCATCTTCCAGGGTTTCAGCAAGTTCACATGGTAAATTTGTTTACCCTTCCTGGACCCTGGTTGAGCGATCTCGTAATCCACATCACCCGTACAGCGGAGTACTTCGAATGGGCCCTGCCATTTGGCCAGGAGTTTACTCTTGCAACTGGGTAACAATAACATCACCTGGTCTCCTGGGTGAAACACTCTCATGCGAGCATTCTGATTGTAATGTCTCTCCTGACTGTCCTGGGCTGATCTAAGATTCTCCCTGGCAAAATGGCCGACCACAGCTAGGCGCTTCCTAAGGTCTAGTACATATTGCAGGGTATTCTTAGAAGGGGACCGCTGTTCCTCCCATGACTCCTTTAGGAGGTCTAGGATACCCCGGGGTTGACGGCCATAGAGCAATTCAAATGGAGAGAATCCCGTGGAGGCCTGGGGAACTTCCCGCACTGCAAACAGCAGAAAAGGGAGAAGTTCATCCCAGGCTCTCTTCTCTGAATCTACAAATTTCCTCAGCATCCCTTTTAGAGTTCGGTTAAATCTTTCCACCAATCCGTCAGTCTGTGGATGGTAGACCGATGTCCGAATAGACTTGACCTCTAGTAACTTTAAGACATCCTGCATCAGTTTAGCCATGAAATTTGTACCTTGGTCTGTCAACATAACCTGGGGAAGTCCAACCCGTGAGAACAGATCCAACAACGTGTTGGCTACTTGCTTCGCCGTTGCTGTTCTCAGGGGGAATGCCTCAGGATATCTTGTTGCATAATCAACTATTACAAGGATAAACCTGTGTACTTTCGCAGAAGGTTCTAGAGGTCCTACCAAGTCTACCCCAATCCTCTCAAAGGGAACCGACACCAAGGGTAGAGGAACTAAAGGGGCTGGTTTTTGTCCTTTTGGACAAGTTAGCTGGCACTCCGGACATGCCGCACATAGCTTAGCAATATCACTATGCATCTCTGGCCAATAGAATCGGGATGAAATACGGTCCAATGTTTTATCCCTGCCCAGGTGACCGCTCCAAGGGACAGTATGGGCTAGAGTAAACACAGATTTAACAAACGCCTTGGGAACCAATATCTGTCTGGTGACCTCCCCTGTTTGTGTCTCCCTATTCACCCTATACAGGATATCATTTGATAGCTCAAAATGGGGGAATACCATCACCCCCTGTGCATTTAAAATCTGTTCATCAATTTCACCACCTTGTCATACTGTCTAGCAAGGACTGGGTCTTCTCTTTGCTTCTGGCGAAAGTCAGGGAGGTACAGGTCTGGTAAAACTCCAGGGCCCATACCCCCCTCCCTCTGGCCACCACCAGCTATCCCTTGTGACCTCTGACTACTAGAATGGTCACTTTGAGACCCAGATTTCTGCAACCAGTCCTGTTTATCTGAGTGTCTTTGCTTCCGAGTCTTTTGAACCCGGTGTCTACTGGGAAAAAGGTCTGCCGAGAAGGGGAACAGTTTGCCAGGGTTCTCCTGAGCCCTAGAAGGAGGCTCCTCGTGAAAGACTGGGGCCATTAGGTCCGAAAAGAAAGGCCAGTCCCGACCGAGCACAACGGGGGCAGGGAGCCAAGGAGCGACTCCTACTTAGAGATAAGCCTCCTGACCTTTTACCTGTAGCCGGATTTTGGCCGTCGGATAGCGTTTTATATCGCCGTGTATACATTCTATGCTCCATGGGGAGTCAAAAGAACACAGGTTAGGTGGTAACAGTTCCTGGAGGACCAGAGTTTTCCCAGAGCCCGAATCTACAAGGGCCTGGATGTTTTTTACCCCAATCAGGGCTGGAAGTAGCCAGGGCTTGTAATTTTCCCCAGTAAAGGCCAAGGCGACGGTTCTGCTGAATGAACAATCCATCTGTGGACATGGAGAGGGTTCCCTCGCAGGAGGGGGCTGTGCATAGCGCTCCGCTGGACTGGTTACTGGAGACCAGGCATCTGGTGGGTCCTGTGGGCGACGTCCTCGGAAGTTCCTCTCATTTTGCGACGAGCCGACATCCGGATGGAGATGAGGGTTTCGGCGGGGACCAGCATTTGGACTCCGTCCTTGCTGGAACGACTGCTCCTTCCGTTGGACTTGGCGGTTGCGTTTGGACGGGCCGTAGGTTCCCCATTGATCCGACCTACCTCTTTGGGCGTCCGCAAGTGCCGGTGGAGTCGGGTCCAGGACACTCGCCTGCTGCTCAGCCCCAAGGAAGTTCTCTACGAGTCGGACCGCCAAAGCTAGGGTTTCAGCAGTGTGGCGTTTTACCCACGAGCGTGCAGAAGGGGGTATTATTTGTAGAAATTGTTCCAAAACCACCTGCTCCAGAATTGGCTCCTTAGTGCACTCCTCGGGTTGTATCCAGCGTGTACACAAGTCCAATAATCGCTGAGCGAGGACCCGGGGTCTCATCTTAGCGGTGTACTTCATGTTCCGGAACTGCTGCCGGTAGGTCTCTGGGGTCAGACCTAAGTGATCCAGTATGGTGGCTTTTACTTGTCTGTAGTCCATTGCCTGATCTGCTGGGAGACCCTGATATGAGGCCTGGGCTTCTCCTATGAGGAGCGGGGACAAAGCAGTTGCCCAGCGATCTGTAGCCCAGCCCTGAGCTTCGGCAACTCTTTCAAATGTCAGTAAAAAAGCCTCTGGATCCTCGTTCGGCGCCATTTTCCTCAGGAGTATCGGGGGTCTGTTTGTAAGTTCTGGACTGGCAGACCCTTGGAAATGGGTCAGCAGCTTGGCAATTCGCTCATCTTGTGCTGCCTGTAGTCTTTCATCTCTCTCCGCTTGCAGCCGGGCCTGCTCCTGCATTAACTGTCCCTGCTGTCTGGTCTCCATCTTCATTTGAAATTTTAGCAGCGTCACTGGATCCACCCGGCTTTTCTTGCAACTGTAATAGCTGACGGAAATATTCGGTGATCCACTGCTCCCGCTCTTTCTCCTGCTGATCATATTCGTCATCAAAGGGAGCGGTCTTTTCGGTTCGTGCCGAGTTCAGGCACCCCCACCATTCTTGGGGTGTTTTGTGGGTGTGACTTGGTTCGGGTTCCCCGTAAGAGATGCCTTCCTCTTTATTGGACTGGAAGGGCCACTCTTCCGTGGGGTAGGGTTCATTACAGGAACGCTGCATCTTGTCCTCCATTTTTAGGCTATCAGGTGTAATTTTCTTCCTGACCTCAGGAGGCGCTATTGCAGCTGTTGCCACTGTATTTGCTAGAAACCCCAATCGTGGTAGTCCTACAGGTGGGTATATTTTGCTTGTAGAGGTTGTAGTACTCACAGGCATCTCTGTAGACTTTTTCTTTCTTGGGAAGTTTTACAATATCAGCAGTACTGTGCATGCATTTTCTCTTATCAGGTATACAAGATGTGCAGTTGCTAGTTAAAAACGTCTATTTGCTTTACACCATTTACTTGCTAGGTATAATCTCTCATTAGGTATGCTGAATGTGTAGTTGCTAGGTAAAAACTTCTGTTTGCTTTACACCATTTACTTGCTAGGTTCAATCTCTCTGCTTCAACCAAATAATGTGGTTTTCTGCTTGAGTTCAGTCTCAACTTTGGGTATTATGACATTTACTCTTCACACTTTGGGATACCTTTTACACCAAGCAACGAGTATCTGTGCGGCCCAGCCAATGTGTCCCGGTTACGGCGGCGGTGAGGAGGATGCGGCAGCTGGTAAGTATTCTCTGTGTGAGTGAATGCTGCCAGGGGATTGGATGAAGGGCGCATGGGTTTAAATGAAGGAGGCGGGGCTTAGAATGCCGGCCAGGATGCAGGGGATTGGTCGCAGGCAGGTCAGTGGAAGCCGGGGGCGGGGCTTCCGCTTTGTGCAGAGCACACGGTGAGTGTGTCTCTGCCTTCCCGCTCCTGGCTCCCCTGCCTGCTGCGCGGTGTCCCCTGCCGGGCAGGCAGCCACAGGGACCCGGGGCAGAGGCGCTCACCCCCCTTGCCGCTCACCCCCCTTGCTGCTCAC
>NW_027457210.1:0-158337 GCF_040206685.1 Ascaphus truei | reverse complement strand
TATATATATATGTGACACAAAGTATACCGCATCAACACAGTGCGTCACTGTTGCCCAGAAACTGTCTTGATTTATAATATAACTAGCTGATATACCCGGCGTTGCCCGGAGGCCGTGAGGGGGGGGCGTGAAAGGCAGGGGGGGCGTGAAAGGCAGCGGGGGGCGTGAAAGGCAGCGGGGGGCGTGAAAGGCGGGGGGGGGTGTGAAAGGCAGGGGGGGGCGTGAAAGGCAGGGGGGGGCGCAAGGCAGGGGGGGCGTGAAAGGCAGGGGGGGGCGTGAAAGGCAAGGGGGGGCGTGAAAGGCAAGGGGGGCGTGAAAGGCAGGGGGGGCGTGAAAGGCAGGGGGAGGGGCGTGAAAGGCAGGGGGAGGGGCGTGAAAGGCAGGGGGGGCGTGAAAGGCAGGGGGGGGGCGTGAAAGGCAGGGGGGGGGGGCGTGAAAGGCAGGGGGGGGGCGTGAAAGGCAGGGGGGGCGTGAAAGGCAGGGGGGGGCGTGAAAGGCAGGGGGGGGCGTGAAAGGCAGGGGGGGGGGCGTGAAAGGCAGGGGGGGGGCGTGAAAGGCAGGGGGGGGGCGTGAAAGGCAGGGGGGGGGCGTGAAAGGCAGGGGGGGGGCGTGAAAGGCAGGGGGGGGGCGTGAAAGGCAGGGGGGGGGGCGTGAAAGGCAGGGGGGGGCGTGAAAGGCAGGGGGGGGGGCGTGAAAGGCAGGGGGGGGGCGTGAAAGGCAGGGGGGGGCGTGAAAGGCAGGGGGGGCGTGAAAGGCAGGGGGGGGGGCGACACACACACACAGTGTCACACACACACACACACACAGAGTGTCACACACACACACAGTGACACACACACACACGTCACCTAGAGCGACACACACACGACACCTACCTCTACTTCCGGCCGCCGCCATCTTCTCACTCGGCGCCGCGAGGGAAGAACGGGGTCCTTCCGGGCGCACCGCCATCTTAGGCGCCGCGAGGGAGGAACGGGGTCCGCTGTCTGTTCCCCGCCGGGGATGGAGATGAGCGCAGCGCCGGGAGAGGTGAGCGGAGGGAGGGAGACGTGAGTGGAGGGAGGGGAGACGTGAGTGGAGGGAGGGGAGACGTGAGTGGAGGGAGGGGAGAGATGAGTGCCGGGAGGGGAGAGATGAGCGCCGGGAGGGAGGGAGAGATGAGCGCCGGGAGGGAGGGAGAGATGAGCGCCGGGAGGGAGAGATGAGCGCCGGGAGGGAGGGAGAGATGAGCGGCGGACCTCTACTGGCGCCGCGAGGGAGGAAGGGGGGGGGGAGATCCGGGAGGGGAGAGATGAGCGCCGGGAGGGAGAGATGAGCGGCGGACCTCTACTGGCGCCGCGAGGGAGGAAGGGGGGGGAGAGATCCGGGAGGGGAGAGATGAGCGCCGGGAGGGAGAGATGAGCGCTGGACCTGTACTGGCGCCGCGAGGGAGGAAGGGGGGGGAGAGATCCGGGAGGGGAGAGATGAGCGCCGGACCTCTACTGGCGCCGCGAGGGAGGAAGGGGGGGGAGAGATGAGCGCTGGGAGGGAGGGAGAGATGAGCGCCGGACCTCTACGTGGGCCGCGAGGGAGGAAGGGGGGGGGGAGAGATCCGGGAGGGGAGAGATGAGCGCCGGGAGGGAGGGAGAGATGAGCGCCGGACCTCTACTGGCGCCGCGAGGGAGGAAGGGGGGGGGGAGAGATCCGGGAGGGGAGAGATGAGCGCCGGGAGGGGAGATATGAGCGGCGGACCTCTACTGGCGCCGCGAGGGAGGAAGGGGGGGAAGAGATCCGGGAGGGGAGAGATGAGCGCCAGAGAGAGAGAGAGAGAGGGGGGGAGGGGAGGGGGTGTGTGTGTGTGTGTGTGTGTGTCAAGCCGAGGGGGAAGAGAGTGGCAGTTGGGTGACGTCACACACAGCAATCTCATTGGCCAGAGGCTGAGGACCAATCAGATTCACCGCAGATAGCACTAACCTCACTAACCATTCGATTTTATATATTAAGATAACAATGGACAGTGGTGCTAAAGGATAATGGATATGTATTACAACGAAAAAAGCATCCTTATGAAGAAGCACACGGGCATGCCAAGAAAGTGATAACAATACAAATGTATTACTGTGGGTTAAAAACAAGGGAAGAAAAATTGATAAAAGAGGAGGGGGACTCACATCTACCAAACATGTATTCCGTGAGGCAAAGAACAGCAAAAGTAATCACCAGCACAAGCAGCTCTGATCCAAGCATGCACATATACCTCTACACACAAGCAGCTCTGATCCAAGCATGCACATATACCTCTACACACACTGCAGCTCTGATCCACGCATGCACATATACCTCTCCACACAAGCAGCTCTGATCCAATCATGCACATATACCTCTACACACAAGCAGCTCTGATCCAAGCATGCACATATACCTCTCCACACAAGCAGCTCTGATCCAAGCATGCACATATACCTCTCCACACAAGCAGCTCTGATCCAAGCATGCACATATACCTCTACACACAAGCAGCTCTGATCCAAGCATGCACATATACCTCTACACACAAGCAGCTCTGATCCAAGCATGCACATATACCTCTACACACACTCCAGCTCTGATCCAAGCATGCACATATACCTCTCCACACAAGCAGCTCTGATCCAATCATGCGCATATACCTCTACACACAAGCAGCTCTGATCCAAGCATGCGCATATACCTCTACACACAAGCAGCTCTGATCCAATCATGCGCATATACCTCTCCACACAAGCAGCTCTGATCCAAGCATGCGCATATACCTCTACACACAAGCAGCTCTGATCCAAGCATGCACATATACCTCTACACACAAGCAGCTCTGATCCAAGCATGCACATATACCTCTACACACAAGCAGCTCTGATCCAAGCATGCACATATACCTCTACACACAAGCAGCTCTGATCCAAGCATGCACATATACCTCTACACACAAGCAGCTCTGATCCAAGCATGCACATATACCTCTACACACAAGCAGCTCTGATCCAAGCATGCACATATACCTCTACACACACAAGCAGCTCTGATCCAAGCATGCACATATACCTCTCCACACAAGCAGCTCTGATCCAAGCATGCACATATACCTCTACACACAAGCAGCTCTGATCCAATCATGCACATATACCTCTACACACAAGCAGCTCTGATCCAAGCATGCACATATACCTCTACACACAAGCAGCTCTGATCCAAGCATGCACATATACCTCTACACACAAGCAGCTCTGATCCAAGCATGCACATATACCTCTCCACACAAGCAGCTCTGATCCAAGCATGCACATATACCTCTACACACAAGCAGCTCTGATCCAAGCATGCACATATACCTCTACACACAAGCAGCTCTGATCCAAGCATGCTCATATACCTCTCCACACAAGCAGCTCTGATCCAAGCATGCACATATACCTCTACACACACTGCAGATTTGTGCACATAACGTAAGGAGATAGCTGTTGTTGTAAAATAGTAATTGCAGAAATGGAGGCAATAAATGCTCGAGTATTAAAGATGTAAATACATCACCATTAAAGCGTAGGTGTGAAAGGCCAATTTACAGATAGCCAAGGCCTCCTGTCATGGAAAAGGGTAGGGGTCCCACTCCACAGACTCTCACTCCAACGCGTTCCGACTAAAACGGTCTTCTTCAGAGAGAAGAAGATTATATATATATATATATATATATATATATATATATAATTTTTTTGCATGTCATTTCCCAGAATCCCTTGCTGCAGTGGAAGTGCTGTATGCTGGTGATAATGGGGAAAGGAGGGGTTGCAGACCTGCCTAAGACATGCAGATGAGCATACAGTTGTATTTGCATATTTGCTTTCCTGTGGAGGGTTTTTGTCACTTTTTTTACTCACCATAACTTAACTCAGTATTATGGTATAGCCTATCCCATAGCCTCTTTGCATACCCAGTTAAATCAACCCCACACTGATGAGACCCATTAAGGTCGAAACAGCTGTCTGTGGGTGGTTTTCTGGGTATGCACCTTAACCCTGGCTGTGCTCAAAGCTGTGACCATGCAGCAAGCTTAAGCCTATAGGGAACCATGTTAAAAATGGTTTTTGAGGCAAAAAGTGACACTGTGTGCTCATTTGCATGTCATTTCCCAGAATCCCTTGCTACAGTGGAAGTGCTGTATGCTGGGTGATAATGGGGAAAGGCGGGGTTGCAGACCTGCCTAAGACATGCAGATGAGCATACAGTTGTATTTGTATATATATATATATATATATATATATATATATATATATATATATATATATATATATATATATATATGAAACCAGGTGTCCCACCAAGGAGACAAAAAACAGCACTCAAGGTATATTGCAAAAGTGTATTTGAAAAAAAGCAGGCACATATAAATCCAACGTTTCGGTCCTGTATAGGACCTTCCTCAGGGGCGTGAGGAAGGCCCTATACAGGACCGAAACGTTGGATTTATATGTGCCTGCTTTTTTTCAAATACACTTTTGCAATATACCTTGAGTGCTGTTTTTTGTCTCCTTGGTGGGACACCTGGTTTCCTGTAATTTTTGTTGAACAAGCACTTATTTCTTTGGAGCCTTTGAAGTGCCTGCTGTTATCTATATATATATATATATATATATATATATATATATATATATATATATATATATATATATATATATATATATATATAAAATCAAAAATAAATAGATGATATTATTTTTTTATTATTTTATGATTATTGAAGCTCGGCTAACACGGTACTTATACCTCTACACATATACCTTGAGTGCTGTTTTTTGTCTCCTTGGTGGGACACCTGGTTTCATATATATATATATATATATATATATATATGTGTGTGTGTAAATATATGTATGTGTGTGTAAATATATATATGTGTGTATGTATATATATACATATATATATATATATATATATATATATATATGTATATGTGTTTGTGTGTGTGTGTCATACAAGAATCTATTATTATCTAAAATCAGTAACATATGTGATCTATTATGCCATTACCAATTGGACTGTAGGACTATAAAACCATTACGACTGAGTTGTAGCATTATCCTCTGATGAAATCAGCCGTGTGCTGAAGAAACACGTAGGTACATTCTTCTCGTTGCTATTGCCACACTATCCGTCTTGACGCCGGAAGGGAAGTTGGTACGCGAACAAGGCGAGACACCGGAATTACAGAGTGGAATCACAACTGCATACTACAGATTGCCGGAGGACCACACTGCAAGGGGCGCAGCCTATCGAGTTTCCCGGTCATCGTCCAAAGTCTGGAGCTGCGGATTGACCACCGGATTGACCACCGGATTACCACGGAGCACGAGCCTGTCTCATACAACGCTTTTACCAAACGGATGTTTGTGAGTTTGTTATTTTTATCTTGTCCAGGAAATGAAATTGTTAAACCGAATTTACACATGGAGCGGGCGCTTTCTCTTCTTTTTTTTTGTTTAGGTATCTATCGAGGAGGTGGTTGTTTCCCCGAAGAGAGCTGCCAGGACTCCAGAGGATGCCCGAATTGGATCCTTTTATGATTGAGTTATAACATAGCTATTAGAGCTAAGTTTCTGGACTGTTATTGTGTTTAGGCATAGTGTTTATTATTATTTTATTACAGCTACTTTTTAGTTATTAATTCTGGCCACTAATTCTCACTGCCACTATAATCTTTCTCTAGCCACAACCAAATTGCTATATCAGCTATATTATTTATTGGTTATACCAGGGGAGCTCGCGCCCCCACCCCCTCCTTTACCTTGATGCGGCGTCACGTGACCGGCAGCGGCATTTGACGAGGGTGATGTCACATGACCCCGCGGCGTAATTTAACACCGCGTTGCCATGGACACGAGTGACGCCGGCAGAGTCAAGGTAAGTAATAGCATTGCAGAGGCCTCACGCGATCCCCCGGCATTTAATTTTAATGCCTCGAGGAAGTGCGCGGGGCCTCTGCAACCGCCCGTGCGCCTCCCCCCCCCCCCCGAAAAATCTCCCGCCCTCCACTTTGCGCACCTCTGGGTTATACCATATATATACACACGCACACACATATATACACACACACACACATACATATACACACACGTGTATGTGTGTATAAAACAGACAATATATATACATATAGTATGATATATATATAAACATACTATATGTGTATGTATGTATATGTGTATATATATATATATATTGCACGCGCACACACACATATAACGTTTTATCCAACTTTTTCATTTATCATTTGTAGAGAAAATGAACAATGTCGCCAAAAGCGCTATTTTTCAAAATGTAGCATCTCTACTAATTAGTGTAAAATGATACTTCATATAAAGCAGGTTATGGGACCCAGTATAAAATGACCTTCATGTCTCTTATCACATCCCAGTATATGGATATCTTCTATTATCACAAGCTGCTAACATGTGACAGGGCTCAGGGTCTGAGCCCAGAATGTGACATATTGAACATTCTCATTCTAAATTTCAAAAAATATTGTGTTGATTTCTGACCTGACTGCCGTGGTTACAGCTCAACCACTCTGTTCTACCGCATGTCACCACTTTCTGCCACAACCAGCTGACGGTGGATCTGCAAGGAGTTCAACGCTCATTGGCATCACATCTGTGGCTTGGTTGACGTATCATTTCTCCAGCTTTTTATTGTATTGTTTTTAAATAGATTATATTTATTTAGTTGAATAGATTATATTTCTTAGTACAATAGATTCTATTTATTAGTTTAATAGATATTTATTTAGTTTGATACATTATATTTCTTAGTTTAATAGATCATATTTGTTAGTTAAATAGATTATATTAACTAGTATTTAAGTCTCCCCCTCAGAGCCCCATTAGATAAATATTTTAGGACCCTTGTGCATATTTCACATCTTTTCGGAGTCGCTTATTTTTTAGACCCTCGGAGCCGAAACCTAAAGGGGTCAGCTAAGAAAGTTCGGATCAAGAGGAGCCACACAGCTTAAAGACAGAACATTTCCAAGGGAGATGGAGACAATTTGGGTAAGATCTGATTAAAGGACAACCTTTGGGGAAGGAAAGGGTGATGGGGGAGTGTAAGAGGGGGGTGAGAGAGCAAGGTGGTGTGTCAGATTGGGGCAGAGCAAGAGAACGCAAAAATGATGGGGATTTGCTGCATACCAAAAAAAACAATTAGTGATACTTTTACCAGTGCCCCTTAGTCTCAGGGAAGACCGGCATTTCGTCCAATGTATACAATAAGATTGATGGAAAAGGGCACACAGATTTGAATAAAAAAAGATAATTTATTGTGCCACAGACTACAATGTTTTGGCTGCTGGCCTTTCTTTGCTGGATTTAGTGGGTTTAGCCACTTTACCTGAAAAAGACCAGCAGGCCGAAATGTTGTAGTCTATGGCAGTGCAAGAGAAAACAGGTTGGGGGGGGGGTGGGTTCTCGCAAGGTCGCCGACCCATGGGTGAGGGTCCCCGGTGGAAACTAGTCCTGGACCCCGGGAAAGCTGTCTGTGGCCCATACAAGCTGAGTAACATGTAGAAAGGACACATGTATGTTCAGAATGAGTTAGCATGGTATTTTGAGAGGCATCATAGCAGGTCAGTGCAAGTCAGGGCAGAGCACTGCAAGGTCAGTCAATATGAGTATGAGGAAGGGTCCGATGGAGGAGTTGGAGCGTCCCAGAATATCTCTTAAAGCAGGGGTGTGCAAATCGAGGGGCGCGACATTTTCTTGGGAGGAGGGGCTCGGCGCTTACAGTGGCCCCTCGCTCTTCCCCACAGCATTTAAATTAAATGCCGGAAATCGCGCGCAAGTCCTCTGTAAGTTCCCTTTCCTTGTCTCCGGCGGCTTCTGGCGACAGCAGCGTGGCGTCACATGATGTGGCATTGCCATAGCAACGTGATATCACATGACGTCGTTACATCAGAACGTCGGAGACAAGGTGGGGAGGGGGGAGGGGGGAAAAAGGTTGCGCAACCCTGTCTTAAAGCATTGTCTTGCATACAGATCAGAGGCCAAGAATGGATATGGATATCCGATGTGAAGCCGGAAATAAGACAGAAAAGACCGTTTCGGGAGAAGAAGGTGAGTGATGAAATAGCCGTCACTGTGTAACTCTTCCAATTACCTGCAACTTCATGCAGAGAAATAGCAACGCTTGTTTTTAACGTGTTAAGCGCCTAATGGGGAATTCAACTGCTGAGAGGTTAAGGGAGTTACTCACCAAACTCAGCGACGTTTCTGTGTCTCTGTGATAACTCCCCTAGGACATGCCTGAAAACCAGAGGTTACTCAATGTATTTTTGATAAATAGAAATATGACCTTCTGGGGAGGGGTACATAATGGGTACTGGGCCTGGTGAGGTGGGTATAACGGGTACTGGGCCTGGTGAGGTGGGTATAACAGGTACTGGGCCTGGGGAGGGGTGTATAACAGGGTACTGGGCCTTGGGAGGGGTGTATAACAGGGTACTGGGCCTGGGGAGGGGTGTATAACAGGGTACTGGGCCTGGGGAGTGGCGTATAACAGGGTACTGGGCCTTGGGAGGGGTGTATAACAGGGTACTGGGCCTTGGGAGGGTTGTATAACTGGGTACTGGGCCTGGGGAGGTGGGTATAACGGGTATTTGCCCTGTGGAGGGCGGTATAACGTCGTATTGCAGAGGGGGTATAAGTGGCACAGGAGCTCTTGCGATACAGAGTATCACTGTCCCTGGTTACAAACACTTCATGTCTCCTGCAGGTCAGGACACGCACGAAGGTGGTGCCCTTTGTGCCACCAGACGACGAGGCGGGCTACGAGGCGGACGACGAGGCATACGAAAAAGCGGGCGTCAAGTGGAACAATGAGGTGGGCTACAAGGCGGCCGAGGAGGCAGACGTGGTGTACGATGACCAAGGAGCATACGACAGGTGTGGCCGGATCTGCTGCTTCACCTTTTTTAGGCGGAGGAGAAGACCCCAGGAGCAGGTAGGAGAATACGAGAGGTGCGGACAGATCTGCTGCTTCACCTTTTTTAGGCGGAGAAGAAGCCGGGAGCAGGTAGCAGAGGAGCCAGGGCGTAGATACAGGGGTATTCTAGGGGCCCTGAGAAGTTGGTTTGACCGCAGGAGAGGCAGATAAGATCAGGAAGGCTGCGGGAGGGGCAGGTACTAGAGGGAGATAGGGATATTGGGCGTGAGAGGGTGAGAGAGAACAAGGAGCAGGGCCGGAGCACGGGTTTCATGCGCCCGAGGCGAAACTTAAAATTTGTGCCCCAGTTGTATAAAAAATAACAAGATAAATAAAATAATAAAATAAACAGTGGCGTAGCTATCGGGACTGCAGGGGGTGCGACCGCACCCCAGCGCGACGCAAAATAAAAACAAAAGGGCGCCAAAATACTGGATAAAAAAAAAGAATAATAATTTTAAAAAAAAGATAAATAAATTAGAAATAATAAGAAAAAAAATAATAATGATTATTAATGCGCCCCTAGGACCTTTGCGCGCTAGGCGACCGCCTAATGGCCGGCCGGCCCTGCGAGGTATGCGGGAGGAAAAGGGGTGAATGGGATAGATATGCAGGGGGATGGGGGAGCAGGTGAGTTATACACAGGGGCACAAGGGCCCCATCACCCACATCTCTATATACTGAGTGTGCCCCTGTGTATAACAACGCTGATCTGTGCTGCTCCATCTGATCTCACTGCGCAGTGATCCAGGGACCCTCCGATCGCCACTTAATGGGGTCAGGAAGGAATTTTTTTCCCCCATTGCACAGCAGGGGTTATGTTTCGCCTTCCTCTGGATCACAGCAACAAATTGCCCTTTGTGCATGAATTATCAGTGAGATCTTTATACACCCTGCATTGGTCTTCACTCCTTTGCTGCCGGAGGGGCCTGCAGTGCATTGCTCTGCGTGTTACTATATTGCTCTGCAATGTGCTGCAGGCCCCTACCAGCAAAGAGATTCATTATTTCAATAAAATACTCTCTTTAATCCAACCTATGTGTAGTGTCTTTTCTATCCGTTGTATCTATTGCTAACAGCTCAGTGATTCTTCCCCAGGTCATTGCACTAGTGTCACGCTGCCAAGCCGGGTGTGAGGGAGATTTATAGGGTCACATATACACTTCTGCCAAAACACGAGTGCAAACAGGAAGCCCCTCTGATCTCATATCTTTTATTACACAAAACGGTATCTAAAAAGGTAAAAAGAACATACATGGGATTCTGCTACAAATATCTCTCTAATTACAAACCAATTAGCAAATCATTCAGATTAGAGTCGAGCGAAAAGAAAGGGTTAAGTATCTCATGTACAGTATATGCAGTGCAGGCTGTTCTGCGCATTACATGCAGGGGACAACGTTTAGGGGATATAAGTAATGCTGATCTCAGAGCTGACCGGCTGACCTGCTCTTCTGGCTGACCGGAGGACCTGCTCTTCTGGCTGACCGGCTTCCCTTCTTCCAGCTAACTGACCTGAATTGTGGCCCCTGTATCTCCCAATTAAACGTTTTATTGGCATATTCTTGTTTGACTCGTTCTATACAGACATTTTCTATATATTCATTGTGGGATTTGATAACATCTGTAAGATCTCTCAGAATATCACATTCTGTACGTTTGTGCTGAATATTTTTCCATTCTCAATTTACTTAATATTAGTTTTTGGCTTCAATTATTTATATCGAGCCCAAAATACCTTTATACAGGATGCTGTTCCCTTTATCCCACAAATGCTGCTTCATTAAAGCCCGTGGGTGGCACTTAATGCATTCTCAGACTTTTAGGCAACATCCCTAATTTCCAAACGTGGGATAAAATCTGTGCATATTTAAATGGTTAATTTTTCCATTTTTCCATTGTGACAAAATATCAATTTTCTCACTCAGACTACTAAATCCCTCCCCAAAAATATCCGTTTCACATAAAAGTGTGTGCGCGTCTCCTTCCGCCTAACTGGCACGTCGTCCTTACGGGCGCCACTCCTTGCAACTCCACGCTGCCCTCCAGTGGTAAAAGAAATAAGATACATTTACTGTACTCGTCTGGCAGCTGCTCCCGTATAAGGTGGGTAACTCTGTATTAGGGGTCTTGGTAGAGTATATTTTATACTTATGTCGGATAGATGAGAAAATAATATTCCTAACAGGTTATTGTGAGAGGCCTTGGATCTGATCCTATATGCACGCAGCCCTCGCCTCTCTGACCTTGAACACATACTTCAATCTGATTTTTTGAGACTTGAAACTGGATTTCCCAAAACAAACTGATTTTAAACACTGACAAGACTGTAACAATGGTATTTGGGACCAGAGCTAAATTGCTAAAGCTGCCAATGACAGAGCTTCAGATAAAAACCAGCTCTAATACCATCCTAGCCCCTGTTACTTGTTTGAAATATCTGGGCATATAGTTCAACTCCCATTTAACATTTGGGATGCACATTGATACCCTGACATCCAAATCCTATGCCAAACTAGGTGTACTTTACAGGAACAAATCCTCCCTAAGGCCCTCATGCAGTAAGCAGCGATAAGCCACTTATCACCAGTTTATAGCCAAAAAAGCCTACAGCGATTCAGAAAGCCCAGAGAAGCTGGCGATTAGAGCAAAAATAACCGGGGGTTTTTTGCCGGAAAATAAATAAATAAATAAAATCGGCAGACGCGCGGTGATAAGCCACTTTTCAGCACTGATCGCCAGTTTTTCAAACACGCTCAATTCTATAAGCCCTGATCAGCTTATTGCGGCTGATCGCCACTTTAAAATTGCTGTTTCTTCTCCAAATTGTCCCGCCACAAAAGTTGGCAAGAAGGTGGGGTGAAGCTGCGATGAAAATAACATGCATGTGTCCCAGAGCTGATATCCATTAATATCAGCACCAGAGACCCCCGGCATGAATCCGATGCATAAAAAATGCATTTACAGGCAACTTCATTACCGCCAAGGCAATGAAGGGGTTATACACCCGTGCCAGGCTTATTGTGGGTAGCGGGGGTGGGTGAAGGTGGTATTTGGCCCTGGGTGGGTGTTTAGGCCTTGCCAGGGGGTTGCAGGATGACTTAACCTCTTCTTTAACTTCGTGGTTAATACCGCTAAGGTAATGAAGGGGTTAACCCCTCCCGCTACCCCCCCCCACCCGGTAGGCCTAAACACCCATCCTTGGGGCCAATACCCCGTTCATCCACCCCCACTACCCACAATAAACAAAAATACACATAACAGCACCACTAGCCACCTCCTAGGTCCCTAATAAACCATTACAATATTCATAAAACCATTATTTTGTTTACACCCAGGATTATTACATGGGATTAGGGCTATGTTATTCAGTGAGGGGTTGTATGTTTGTATTCGTAGGGACAGGCAAGGCCAGAGTCAGATGGGTTTCTCCTGCCTCTGTCCTCCCTGTCTCCTGACCCTTCCTGTAGCCGGACAAAGAAGAAGAAGCAGGCACACGGTCTTACTCAAAGGAGGTTTAATATGCCATAAAGTCCAACGTTTCGGCAGTCTAATACTGCCTTTCTCAAGGTGAAGGCTACCAAACACAAGAAAACAGTCACAATATATACCACCCCCCTGATACTCTCCCCGCTCTGCCACATAACCAGGATGTTGACGCCCCCTAGTGACGTCAGAGCTACCATATGGCGCCCCCTAGTGATGTCAGAGCTACCATATGGCGCCCCCTAGTGACGTCAGACGTCTAGGTCTAAATCCCTGGCAATACAGCATAGAGCTGTCTTGGAGGAATGCAGCCACAGCCACACCTCTCCCCAGACTGAACACTCCCCCATGATGACGTCAGCGTGACCCGCCCGTCGGGGGGAAGGGGGGGGTGTGCACCAATCAAGACTGTACTCACAGGGCTGGACAAAGATGTATCCGTCGCCATGGGATCAGTGTCAGAGCAGGGAGGAGTGTCACACTCCTATAAATCACCCTGAAAGTGTAAATAAACCACACACCAAAATATTCATAAAGCATATGTGCACAAAACTAATACAGCAATATACTATTAAAAACATGTGACTGTATACTGCTGATGACATCAGTATAATCCTGCAAAGTTACCGTGAAATGCCACATAAGAATATGCAGTACATCAGTATTTAGAATATACTAGTGTGTATACCTAGTCAGAAATGGGTACACACAGCCAGGGGGGGGGGGGAGAGAAGGGGGAGGGAGGGGAGGGAAAAAAAACACACAAAAAGGATAATTTTCCCAATAGGTAAGTGCAGAGTCCATGGATGGTGCAAGATCAAATATGCCTGTAGAAAGACAAAAAATTACCTTCTATTAAGGAAGCATTTTAAATTCTGTTGCTCATTAAGACCCATACCGTTGCTGGTATTTAAAGCATGTATCCAGAATGCTTCACGTCTCAATAAGAAAGTCTCCCTATCTGGAGTGAGAAAATGTGAAAAGATATAGTGCGCAACTACAATCAATAAAAGTGAGGTGATATAGTGATGTACAAAAAGAGGTGACCTTTAAACACGTAGAGTATATGGAACGTCTGCAGCTGTGGCACCAGGGATGGCTCAAATACCCCCTAATAGCAAACAGAAATACAAAAAAACACAGCGCACAACGCTCATAGTGCATTAAAAATTATATTAGTAACCACAAAATAAAGGTGAGTATTAAGCGTACATTTAGATAGAAAAAACAATCATTTCAGGGTTAATGTTACCCAAGCACCAACGGACGCCAATAGAGATGTCGTGGCTCTCTCCTTCTCAATCCCTCAGCCTCGGGGGTAGGGCCTGGGTGGTCTTCCAATCGGTTAGCTGTTAGTACAGCCCTCAGCCTCAAGGTAGTACTTAGGAGGTCTCCAGTTCAGCTGAACAGCAGTACAGCCAATTCGCCGTGCCAAGCAATAATGTCTTTCACTGTTCCAGTCTCTGTAGCAGCGGAGCACACGCTGTGGGGCGTCTATTTTTAATTTTTATGATTCTCCCGCTTTGGGGGGTGACTGAATTGACTACCGGTAGTCAGACTGTTACAGACCGAGCAGCTCATGCATCTAAAGTTACCCGGTCTGCCACCCTCCAGAAAATGAGGAGTTCTGTAGTTACCCTCATTATCTGCATGTATCAGGCTATCCGCCAGATTCCTCCCTCTTTTGAATGCCACCATTGGTGGTACACAGCAACTTTCAGATAATATATCATCATTTTGCAGAATATGCCAGTGTTTAAGACTGGTAGATTTAATAAAACCACCAGCTTGACTGTACGTAGTAAGCAGGAAGGAAAAGACTTGGATCACAACTATGAAAAAACGAGAACTGGAGGCTAATAGAAAAAATAACAAATTATTTATTGGGACATAACTAATTAAAAAGAGAAACCTCTCGCATGGTGCGCTTTATCAAAGAGTAGTTTCACTGGTCTTAATCAAACTCTTATATGGTTTACACCCTCAAAAGCACCGCCCACCTGTGTCCAGGTAAACACAAACCCCCAGGACACAAATTCCCTGTGAAATGAAACACAGGAAAGGGGCGTAATGCTCAGAGGGCAGAGATCCACATAGAGGGAATAAACAGGTAAAAAATTTATAAAAAAGACCAATCACATACAAAAGAAATATCAATAACACATATATATCAACTGTGGAAACATAAACATACACATGTCCAAATCTATAGTGAATATTCAATGTATATTTAACCCATTGATTTGTTAATTTTAATATCATAAGATGGCATATGAATGGTATATCATAAAACGCCTAGACACAATAGATATGGTTTAAAGGACATATGTAAAACACAATATTATTCTAGAAAAAAGTAAATATATAGTTAGAAAAAGGAAAACAAATAATAAATAATAAAGAAGAATAGATGCCAAAAGAAAATGTAGGACAATTGAATTCATTAATAAATATATATCTTATTTGATCACTAGAAAGCAGAAAAAAATGACAATAATAAATAACTTAATAAACAGACAATCATTATTATCATCGTGAGACGGAAGCATAGCAAGAATACTCATACAAAATGTTCATGAAAAATGTTTTAGATTTAAAATTTGTCCCTGAAGAAGCTCCTTTGCTGGAGGGAAACGCGCGTTGGACGCGCAATGTTGTCAGTCTCCTACTTGGAGCTGTTTTAATGTAGTGTCAGCAGTCTCCTGGCTCTAACTGTGTTGATCCCATTAGTTAGTTATTTATTTAATCCTTTAATTTTATAGTGAGTGTGCCTGCTTTCCTTGCACAGCACTGCCGTGTCTGGCAGGTCTATGCTGCAGTGTATGTACTAAGTGAACTTAAAGTGATTTGTTACCGGCGCTAACCACACCCAATCTGTGATAAAATAGTGCACAAAATTAAAATTCAAAATAAAATGTGTCAAGGTGATCACTGATCAAATTCTCAACCTTCCAGGAATGTGTACAGATTCCTTTCAATAGTAGCTTGTCCGGGATGGGAAGGGAGCGAAGATAGCAGGGATACACCATGAAAAATAAAAAATAAATGCATACAATAGTGTAATAAGTTCTTTTCAATCTGGATAAAACATGTATGTCTTGGCTCTATAGCAATGCCTACTTACAGCAGGTCAAAAGGTAAAAAGCATTGATCTACACAGCAGGTAGAAAGGTGTCAGGATCTTCAGGAACAACAGCCCAGGTTTACAGCATAAGAAATCAGCACCTCAGCTCAGACGTCAGTAGATGTGAGTGGATCAGAGACATGCAAAAGAAAGGCAGACCATAGTGTCGATCGTGCATAAAATTTATATAAACAAACAACAAATTTTAGGAATTGTACTCACATTGTGTACATAATCATAGTTCACATAAGGCTTTACTTGAGGCAAATGGAGTGCTGGTTCAGTGTGGAGCAGCTCACCGGGGATCTTCTCCTCAATGAATGCTCCTGAGGAAGTTGTCTAGTACGACGAAACGCGTAGAGCCACTTTCATTGCTGCAGCTGCTCTTTCTACTGAAGGCTTCAGAGTTGCTGAGTTCCCCCACCGTTTGCCTCCAAGACCGGATGCCGTCACCCCAACAGCGGATGTGACGTCAGACGCCATCTCCCACCCGGTCTGTTGTGAGTCTAAGGAGAAGATCCCCGGTGAGCTGCTCCACACTGAACCAGCACTCCATTTGCCTCAAGTAAAGCCTTATGTGAACTATGATTATGTACACAATGTGAGTACAATTCCTAAAATTTGTTGTTTGTTTATATAAATTTTATGCACGATCGACACTATGGTCTGCCTTTCTTTTGCATGTCTCTGATCCACTCACATCTACTGACGTCTGAGCTGAGGTGCTGATTTCTTATGCTGTAAACCTGGGCTGTTGTTCCTGAAGATCCTGACACCTTTCTACCTGCTGTGTAGATCAATGCTTTTTACCTTTTGACCTACTGTAAGTAGGCATTGCTATAGAGCCAAGACATACATGTTTTATCCAGATTGAAAAGAACTTATTACACTATTGTATGCATTTATTTTTTATTTTTCATGGTGTATCCCTGCTATCTTCGCTCCCTTCCCATCCCGGACAAGCAGTGTATGTACTACCATTATCACTGCATTTGCCAGCTTTATCACTCTAGCACTCTTATTTTAACACACTAAAGTCTCCATTATAGTGCGCAGTGCTGGCTGATCTAGCAAGGTAGCTGGACATTTAACCCATTGGCCACTCACTTGTGTACATCTATACACTTCCATTATTGGGTCTCACCGTTGCTCCAGAGGGGTTAACACCCTGACTCCTAGCAATCTGTGTCCTCCATATCCCACCATTATTAAGTGGTTAAATGGGATAGTATGAACTTATAACTGACGACAAGGTTGCCTGATAGCGTTGATTTAATATATTTTTAATTCACATTACACATTACTTTGGTAATATATGTTTTAAGTAAATTTATTAAAAGTTAATTTTTACACTGTTATGGTGTGCATTTAAGTGAATTCTTTTAGGGGGCACATCCATTTTGTGTTTCCCTTCACCTTTTCTAGATCCCATTCTGTATTAATTCCTGCAGGGGATAATGTATCCAAAGAATGGATCCAAAACATCTCCCGCTGGTTGAGGAGCTTTAATCTATCACCCCCTCTCATGGGCATGGGCACCAGTTCTACAGCAGAAAAATGAACATTTGATAGACCTCCTGAAGGACAGTCAGTAAAATGTTTTGAAACTGGTAACATGAAATCTTTTCTTTTAATGGAACGTATATGCTCCATGATTCTGTTTTTAACAGGGCGTATAGTGCAGCCCACGTACCCTTGGCCACAGCCACAGGTAAGAAAGTATATGACAAATTGTGAGTCACAATTAATAAAGGATGGGATCCTATAGTTCTTTTTAGAATAAATAGTCTTAATAGACTTAATTGGTTTCGCATAGCAGCAAACGCAACATTTTCCACATTTAAAAAAACCTTTTATTTTAAACAGATTTGTTAGACTTCTTAGAGTCAAACAATCTTGGAGAAAGATAGTCAGATAAGGATTTGGATTTCCTAAAAGTAATGGCTGGACCCTGGTTAACTGAACTATGTAGGTCCTTATCAAGAGTGAGGGTCCCCCAATGTTTATAAATGATAGAACGAATCTGTTCAGCCTGGCGACTAAACTGGGTGACAAATAGAGCAGACGTCACTCGATCCAATTCATGTTTCTTCTTGAACTTCACAGACGAGTTCGATAACAAATCGATCCTGTTTGTAGATTTGACACACAGATATGCTGCTTCAATATCAGTGTGATTATATTTTCTTTGAGCAAATCGAGTTTTTAATTCCTCTGCTTGATGCTCAAATAAATCGTCATTTGAACAAAGCCGTCTTAGTCGAAGGAATTCAGCCTTGGGTATACTTCGAATGAATGATTTAGAATGACTGCTGTCTGCTTCCAATAAAGTATTACGTGAATGAGGCTTTCTAAAAATGTCCGTTTGAATAGTGCCTGTCGTGTCAATAAATAAAGTAATGTCTAAATAATTGATGTGATTCATGTGTTCTTCATAAGTAAATTTAAGATTTAAAGAATTAGTATTAAGTGTATGAATAAAGGCATGCAGTGATAATAAATCCCCATCCCAAATCATAATCAAATCGTCAATATACCGTTTATAGAAAATAATCTGATGACGAAAAGAATTATCAGCACCGAAAATGTGTGTGGATTCCCAAAGACCCACAAACAAATTAGCATAAGAGGGGGCAAATGACGTCCCCATAGCAGTACCCCGTGTCTGAAGATAAAATTGTGCATCAAAAGAAAAATAATTATGGGTGAGCAGAAACATAATAGAATCCAAAAGAAAGGCACGTAATGAAATGGACAATGTAGAAGCATCAAGAAAAAATTCCACTGCTCGAATCCCTTGCTCGTGATCTATGATTGAGTAAAGTGACATCACGTCCAATGTCACCCATCTAAAAGTCTTTTTCCAACTAACATTTTTTATATCTTAAAAACAAAAATAAAATAAATAACGAAAGAAAACAGAAATAGTCCTTGGCGCACTATCTGGTATATAAACCTGACAGAAAAATGAAGTCCAAAGATCTTGGTAGTGAGGATTGTTGGTCCGGAATCCAATCGTACTCAAAGTCCTCTGAGGTGGTGGAATCAGATTTGTGCGAATGATGCTTTAATGCATGCCAGACCAATATGATTGGGTTCAAAGCTGGATCTTAATGAATGTTGCAGATGTGTTTTGGGGTCAATGTCTTGGAAGGACTGGTGACCACTCCAGATGTGAAGTATTCAGAAATGTTACGTTCTTCCCTCTGAGCAATAATGACCTTCTGTATGTAGACTCTCTAATATGAGGAAAAAGCCTTAATGGACTGGTCATGCACAGCTGCATCTAAAGACTTAGTAAACAATTATTTGGAAGTCTGACAGGGAGGAGGAGTCAGACTTCCAAATAATTGTTTACTAAGTCTTTAGATGCAGCTGTGCATGACCAGTCCATTAAGGCTTTTTCCTCATATTAGAGAGTCTACATACAGAAGGTCATTATTGCTCAGAGGGAAGAACGTAACATTTCTGAATACTTCACATCTGGAGTGGTCACCAGTCCTTCCAAGACATTGACCCCAAAACACATCTGCAACATTCATTAAGATCCTGCTTTGAACCCAATCATATTGGTCTGGCATGCATTAAAGCATCATTCGCACAAATCTGATTCCACCACCTCAGAGGACTTTGAGTACGATTGGATTCCGGACCAACAATCCTCACTACCAAGATCTTTGGACTTCATTTTTCTGCAGGTTTATATACCAGATAGTGCGCCAAGGACTATTTCTGTTTTCTTTCATTGTTTGTTTTATTTTTGTTTTTAAGCTATTGTTGTACTTACCTTGTGGATAGGTTTGTGGTTTTTCAATCCTTAGGCAGCCGTCTTCTCAGTTTGTTATATTAGTCTGTAGAATTCACTAGTTTATTGTTGTATCTTTGTAAGGGAATTCCAACATTTAGAGCACTTATCCATCATTATCGTGTATTGTTAAGTTAGGCTAATAGGTTAAGCGCTTAGTATATGTTTAGTTTAATTTTTTCTATCATAACATTTTTTATAGCGGATAAAAGATCCATAGAATCTCTCAGAAAAGAAGGCAGATTTTTTACCAGTGGCTGTAAAAAACCATCAATGTAGCGTGATAACCCATCTCCCAAAGATCCAATACTGGCCACAATGGGCCGCCCAGGAGGGCGGACAAGTGACTTATGGATCTTTGGGAGATGGTGGAAGATGGGCACAATAGGTGAGGCATTGTAGAGAAACTCATATTCCTTTGTGTTAAGTACAAATAGGGCCTTTCCTTCTTCAAGAATCTCTTTCAAAAGGTGTAAAAACTCACATGTGGGATCATGTCAATTTTGTATAAGATTCAACATCCTCAAGTAATCTAAGTGCCTCTGCCTGATAATCTGAAGAAGAGGGCACCACAATGGCCCCTCCCTTATCAGCCTTTTTGATTGTAATAGACCTATCTTCCCTGAGGGCAATCATCTCCTGGAAGTCAATATCTGACAGATTCGTTTTATTTAAAGAGGGAACCCCCCGGGGTACAATACCCCTAGCCAATAACCTGAGATCCCTCTCAACCAGCTTCTCAAAGGTCTTAATATTATGATTGTTAAAAATATGAGGGCAAAAGGTTGATTTCTTCTTAAGACCTAAGTGTAATTGCCCAAAGAAGCTGAATGAGGAAGGGATCTCAGGCTCCAAATCCTGATTTTGTTCATCATAAAGATCTCTAAGATCTGATAAAGCACATTGTTCACGAAATGAATGCAAATCCAAATTCTCCATTGAAACATCAATACCATCAACATTCTCAGCTAGACCTCTATCAGTGGAATATAGTGGAACCTCTGTTGTCCCTTTTTTCTATTAAAATATTTTTTAAGAGACAATTTGCGAATTAATTTTTGGAGATCAATGATGGTATTGAATAAATTAAAATCTTGGTATGGGGCAAAATTTAAACCTCTATTTAGAACCGCAATCTGGTCATCTGTAAGAGTCTTATGTGAAATGTTGATAACATTATCCACAACTTCTCCTATGCATATTTCTTTCTTTTGCTCGATCCCCCGGATCCCCCTCCCCCTTCTCTTCTTTGATGATCTCCTTGTCCTCTTTCGTTTTTTGACTCCTTTTGAAACAAGGAGTATGAAGGTTTATCTTCTTTCCGAGAGGGCATCATAACAGATTTTTGTGAAGAGTCGGTTTCAGGGGAGGTAGATCTAACTCGCCAATTATCATCATCATCACAAAAGGAAACGCCTAGTGAACGACTCTCATAGTCAGAACCATCTGACTCAAAACTGGAAGCGTTTCCATGGCGTTTTAGGATGGATTTATTCGGGTTCTTGGAGTCACCTTGTTTTTTATTATTCTGATATTTAGAACCAGATTTTGGTTGTGGCTTTTGTGCGTTTGTAGTGTAGCGTTGCCATATATAAACTTGCTGCTTCTCATAGTCTATCTTGTCCCTATCAAACTTTTGTTGTTTCTTAATCATTAGAGACTTTTCCATAGCACCCACGTTGCTTAAAAGTGTTTGGTCATATTTAATAAAATTCTCCATTTTTCTGCAACCTTTCAATTTATCCTGTAGGACTTTCACATTGGCTCTCACTTTCTTTTTTTTAATTTAGCTTATACTTAATGATCAATTTGATTAGCTTAAATGAGCAATGATCTAATATGGCTTTCCAGTCATTCTCAAAATCTTTATTAATAAAGCCAAAGGACGGTACCTTTTTCAAGCGTAAGCCTCACGGAATCCTTTTAACTCTAGCATAGTTCTCAAGAGTGGTAATGTCCCACCAATACCTAATGTCCTGTGATAACAGTTTTTCCAATGTAAGGAAGTGGGTAATTAAGTCAGCAGGCTCTTCACAGATGAAATTAGCACCTTCATCAAAAACTGACTGCCCTCCTCTGACGGTGAGTGTCTCCACAGTTAAAGGCATAGGTATCAGTAACCCCTTCCTCATCCTCCACTTCTACATAATCTTCCATAATAAAAAACACACAGGATAGGAATAGCACGAATACTCACTCCAGAGAAATAAAAAAAAATGTTCCACAGAAAGAAAAAATGTGAATAAATAGATGCCACAAAAAATAAATAAATAAATGGTTAGAAAAAAAAATAACGATAGCACTCCAGTTCTCAAATCACCAATTAAGTGATTACATACATATTCACGGGGTATAAGCCTCTTCTTATAATGTCAATAATGAAAGTCTTAATTCCAGGCTGAGCAGCCGTGGCCAAACCAGCAATATGCGAAGCAGAGGAAAAGACCTCCCAGCCCAATGTTACAATCCTGGTAGATAGCGTGTATCACGCGCATGCTGTATTAACCCCCAGCAAAATGAATCCTTAGAGGGACCAAGGGCCCATCGTGTCCAGTGTTTTCCCGTTCAATGTGATCAAGGATTCATCACAGCTACAGTGCTTATTCCTACATGGTTGGTCTCCGATGTGCTGGGGGTTAATACAGCCTGCGCGTGATACACGCTGTCTACCAGGCTTGTAGCGTCGGGCTGGGAGGTCTTTTCCTCTGCTTCGCTTATGACTGTACGTAGTGGTAAATACAAGCCTGTCCTCCTTATTTTTGGTAGCACTTACCTCTTTATCCAGTGCCCGGTCTAACACAGCAGGAGGATATCCCCTAGCCAGGAATCTACTACGTAGTTCTCCAATAGCTGGTTCAATATTATCCTTCCTGCTCGTGATTTTGCAGACCCGGACTTTCTGTGAAAAAGGTAATGCATCAATAAGAGAAGGAGGATGATGGTTATCTGCCCTTAAAATGGCATTTCTGTATGTATCCTTTCTAAAAAGATCAGTATGTAACTCCCCATTAGTCTGTGTAATGAGGACATCTAAAAAAGAGAGTTGCTGTGTACCACATCATCTGAAAAACACGGTGGAGGCAGTGATGGCATGGGCATGCATGCTTTACAATGGCACTGGGTCACTAGTGGTTTTTGATGATGTGAACGAAGACAGAAGCAGCCGGATGAATTCTGAAGTGTATAGGGATATATTGTCTGCTCAGATTCAGCCAAATTCAGTGAAGTTGATTGGACGGCGCTTCACTTTACAGATGGACAATGACCCAAAACATACTGCGAAAGAAACCCAGGATGTTTTTAAGGCAAAGAAGTGAAATATTCTGCAATGGCCGAGTCAATCACCTGATCTCAACCCGATCGAGCATGCATTTCACTTGCTGAAGACAAAACTTAATGCAGAAAGACTCACGAACAAACAACAACTGAAGACAGCTGCAGTAAAGGCCTGGCAAAGCATCACAAAGGAGGAAACCCAGCGTTTGGTGATGTCCATGCGTTCCAGACTTCAGTCATTGCCTGCAAAGGATTCTCGACAAAGTATTAAAAATTAACATTTTATTTATGATTGTGTTAATTTGTCCAATTACATTTGAGCCCCTGAAATAAGGGGACTGTGTATGAAAATGGTTGCAATTCCTAAACGTTTCATACGATATTTTTGTTCAACCCCTTGAATTAAAGCTGAAAGTCTACACTTCTATTGCATCTCAGTTGTTTCATTTCAAATCCATTGTGGTGGCGTACAGAGCCAAAATTATGAAAATTCTGTCAGTGTCCAATTATTTCCGGACCTAACTGTGTGTGTGTGTGTGTGTGTGTGTGTGTGTGTGTGTGTGTGTGTGTGTGTGTGTGTGTGTGTGTGTGTGTGTGTGTGTATATATATATATATATATTTTTTTTTTAATGATAGGGATGTAAAGTAGGTTTGTAAATGAAAAAAAAAAATATGAAACCCTTAATACAGCTGAATCCCGTTATAACGCGGTGCTCTTGGTCCACATAATGAGCACGTTATAACCAGGATCGCGAAATGGTCGGCGCAATCAGGAAGAACGGTTCTGCGAGGACTTACCCGGCATCTGCAGCTCTCTCCACTTCATCAGGCTCCAAGGTGCTTACATACGCTCTCCCAAGCTTTCAATTTGACTGACTTTTGAGCGCAGGAGGGTCACATGACCCTTCTCTGATCAATGACAGCCCAACAGTGAATACATTTTATATAATACACATGCGGGAATTGAACCCTGATCACCCATGGACTGCACTGTGCAGTAGATGTTACGTTTGTTTATAGAGTCAGATTCATCACACCAATACTGTGGTGTAGCAGCTAGAGAATTGCACCAGCATATGAAAGATCATGGGTTCAATTCCCGCATGGTGTAGGGGTGTGTGTATATATGTGTATCAGCGTGTGTCTGTTAGCAATAATGCATTGAATATTATATAAAAATAAAACCTTGGAGATGTTTTTAAATCGGGAGCCACGCTCAGACAGCATTAAAAGCGGATTCGCGCTATAGCAGATTGCGCTATAACGGGGTTGAGCTGTACTAATATTTTGACCACAGGGTAAACGGGTTGGAGTAAGCCATGCTTCTTATCTGTACCAACATTAAATACCCAAGGGTTTAAAGATTGGTACATGTCTGGAGTGTTTATATCTAGCTAGCACCAACACTGTCCTGGGTTTCCATTACTCAATGCAATATAAAAAAATGTTTTTTTTTTTTTCAACTTTAAATTTTTATTGGAAAGTACAAATACAGCCAATGTTCCACAGCCCATTATTACATTTCCAGTTTTGTTAAACACATGTAATGACGCCTCGAAGACACATCCACTTAACACTTTACAAACAAGACCAGACGAACTTGACAAGGGGACAGGGAAAGAGGTTAGGGGTGGGAGGGAGGTGGTAGGTTGCCAGGCTCTGGTGCAGTTTTTTAGATATCTCTTGTTCAACCTTTTAGGCAATAGCTAAGGGTTTTAACTGGGACAGGTTCTTCTGAGGTTTCTTTCTTTTATTTGTTTTTCCCTATTCTATGACTACATGAAGGTCTGCTAACTGTGCGTCGCTGAGTCGTGTTGTCTAATCTGCCCTTAAAGGAGAACGCACCTAGTTTAATTAGTGCAAGATTGAGGTGGCGTCCACTCCTGGGATGTCTACCTGGGTCAACCATGGATCCCAGACCTTTAGAACATTTGTGCCGGAGTCATTAACTAAACTCGTTAATTGTTCCATCCGGCAGACATGCCAAATTCTGTTTTTGATCTTAGGGATAATTGGTATCTCCTGCTGTTTCCATAATGCTGCGATCTCACATCTTGTGGCTGTAGCAAAATGCGCGATTAATTTATGCGACGCATTTGACAGACCCTGGATCCGCATGCCCAATAGGAACAGCCACGGGTCCAGGGGGATCTCCAAATCGAGAATCCGCTGAATCCAATCTCTGATTTGTTCCCAAATAGGGGCCCCCTTAGTGCAAGACCACAACATATGTCGGAGGTCAGCTGCTTCCCCACACTGTTTAGGGCAGAGAGGGGAGTAGCCTTTTACAAATTTCGCTAAGCGCGTCGGAGTGTAATACCACCTCATAAGGACTTTATATGCGTTCTCCTTTAATGTGGTGCAGATTGAGCTTTTCGCCGCCGCCTGTATAATTCTGTCCCATTCGTCGTCCTCTAAAGTCTCTCCTAGGTCTGATTCCCAGTGTCTCATGTAACTCAGTCTATTGTCAATGGGCGACTTCTGGCAGATCACTTCCCTGTACATTCTAGATGTGAGTCCCCTTGTGTCCGTATCTCTGGAACACAGCTGCTCAAAATTTGTTCGCGCCGGTCGAATTGGCGTTTTATTGTAGAAATCTCTGATCTGGAGGTACCTAAAAAATTTGTTTGGGATATTCTTAGAGGATTTAATTTGGTCAAATGTTTGTATGGTCGTTATGCCCTCCAGATCTTTTAGACGGGAGAAGCCCTTCTGAGTCCATATCAAGAAATTTTTGCTATTCAGGTCCGGAGCGAAGTCTGGGTTGCCCACTATTGGTGTCATTAATGATGTTTTGGTAGTCAAATTACATTTGAATTTCGTGGCCTCCCAAACTTATAATGAATTGACCATGGTCTGCAGCGGATTGTTCATCTTGCGTACCCCTTCTCTGGGTAGCCAGATTAAATTTCGGATTTCAATTGGTGCACAGCATCTCTTCTCCAACTCAACCCATCTCCGTAGGCTTGGGTCTGTGTGCCATTGGAAAATCTGCCCTAATTGGGCTGCTTTATAGTAGGCCTGCAAGCAAGGCACCGCTCACCCTCCGCAGGATGAATGGGACGTTTTAATATTCCTTTAGCAATTCTTGGGTTTTTCCCGTTCCAAATAAATTTTATAATTTTTGACTGGAGGGAGAGGATGTCCGCCTGCACCAAAGGGATAGGGAGACTCTGGAAAAGATATAGCATCTTTGGGAGGAGATTCATTTTCACGCTATGTATCCTCCCAATCCATGAGATGCTCCCCTTCATCCAGGTTCGGAGATCCTCCCCCAGCGTCTTTATGATCTTGGGGAAATTTGCTTTATATAAAGTTTTGTACTCCCTTGTGAGATAAACCCCTAAATATTTGATAGCGGAGGGTTGCCATTTGAACTGAAAATTGAGGTCAATCAGTTTTTCAACTTCTTTTGGTAGATTAATATTGAGGGCTTCTGATTTAGACTGATTGATCTTAAATCCCGAAATTTGGTTAAATTTGCCCAGTATGTTGAATACATTTGGGAGAGATGTGAGAGATTTGGCTATTGTGAGAATGACATCGTCCGCATATAGAGCGGCTTTGTGCATTTGGTCTCCCACAGGGATACCAGAGATATCTGGGTTATTTCTGATGTGTGCCGCCAAAGGCTCTATACATAAGGCGAACAGTAGTGGCGACAGCGGGCATCCTTGACGTGTTCCGCTTTTGATTTCAAACTGTTCTGAGGGGAAACCTTGATATCTCACTCTTGCTGTTGGGTTTTTATACAACGCCAGGATGGCCTGCAGGAGGCGTCCCTCAAAGCCAAATGCTCTCAGTGTTTCCGATAGGTAGGGCCAATCTATTCTATCGAAGGCTTTTTCAGCGTCCAGACTTAACACCATGGAGTGAATTTTTTCTTTTTGGGCCAGATCAATTAGGTCAATAATTCTCCTGGTGTTATCTGCCGCTTGTCTACCTCCGATAAACCCTACTTGATCCGTGTGAATTAACCCGGGAAGAACACTACCCACCCTGTTGGCTATAAGTTTAGAGTATATTTTGAGGTCCAAGTTAATCAGTGAAATGGGCCGGTAGCTCTTACAGTCTGCCGGGTCCTTTCCGGGTTTATGGATCACCGATATTGAGGCTTGGAGCATTTGTGCTGGGAATGAGGCCCCTGCTAAGATTTCATTGAATAACTTTAACATGTGGGGGGCTAGAATTTTTAAATATTTATTGTAATATAAGTTCGAAAAGCCATCTGGCCCTGGGGCTTTAGCCGGTTTTAGTGCTTTGATGACCCCAGAGAGTTCCTCCATCGTGAAGTCCGACTGGAGTGCCTCCCTTTCGCATCTCTTCAAAATGGGTAAATGTGCCTCTATTAAGAAGGTCCGTAAATCCTCCTTTGTTTTCGGATTATGGGTTACCTTATCTCCATTGTATAATATTTCGTAATACTTTTTGAATTCCCCTGCTATGTTCGCTGGGATGGAGGTAAGGTCCCCATCTTGGTTTCGAATTGCGTGAATGTGATAGTTTGGAAGCTTGTTTTTTTAGCTTATTGGCAAGTAGTGTGTCAGGCTTGTTAGCTTTTTCATAAAATTTCCGCTTGGACCAGGTCAATTTCTTCTCGGCCTGGGCGGAGAGGAGGAGGTTAAGACTAGTTTTAGTGGCTAGTATTTGAGTTAACGTGTGGGCATTCTTATTTTTTTGTGGAGGGAGGAAAGCTCTGCTAGCTGTTCCTCTAGCTTCAAAATTTTTCCCTCCCGTTCTCTTTTCCGTTTAGCGGCCAGATTCATAATGACCCCCCTGAGGGTAGCCTTATGGGCCTCCCACAGTCTGGAGTGCGTAGCCACACTCCCCTCATTCTCCTCGAAGTATTGTGTGAGCTTTTCCCCAATTTCCACCTGTAGGGCTGGGATTTTCAGCAAGATTTCGTTTAGTTTCCAGTTCGCTCTAGGTCTGTCTAGTGGGATTAGTGTGCACCGCAGCTCTATAGATGCATGGTCTGACCATGAAATATCATGGATCTCGGTGCGAGAGACCCCAGGGACCATTCTGTTGGATACAAGGAAGTAATCTATCCTGCTATATGTGTCATGTGGGTGTGAGTAGAAGGTGTATTCTCTCAGTCTCTGGTGTTGTTCCCTCCAGATGTCGAGTAGTTGGCAGTCACGTAACCCTTTTTTAATTGTTAGTATGTCAGATCTGTGTGTAATATTAGTGGATGAACATCTGTCAAGGTCCTCCCGTAGTGCCCTGTTCAAGTCTCCAGCGACAATGATATTACCTCTGGCCACTTTGTTGAGTTTCCCAAAGAAGGTAGAGAAAAAAACGGGGGCCGTCTCATTAGGGGCATATATTGTTGCTAGAGTAATTGGGAACCCTTGGATTGCACCTCTTACTATGAGGAATCTGCCCTCTTTATCTTTGAAAGTCCTATCGGGTACGAACGGTATTCTTTTATGAATTAGTATGGCCACCCCTTTTTTTTTGACTTTCGCGGAAGACAAAAAGTATGTCGGGTAGTCCTTATCCAGGAATTTGGGGTAGTTGTCTTGAGAGAAGTGTGTTTCTTGCAGAAACAGAATTTCTGCCCCTTTACGCTTATAATCTCGGAAGGCGATTCTGCGTTTAACCGGGCTGTTAAACCCCTTAATGTTATGTGATACTAGCCTGAGTTCCTTACTCATTTAAAAGTATGAGATGACTTTGCTGCCGATATCTGTTCTTGATTGATGCACCTGGACCACAATCCCGACCTCCTCTTCTTCTCGAACTGCAATACCTCACTTCACCACCTACAGCAATACACAAGGGGGAGCACACAAGAGGGTACACCTGGGGGGACACAACAAACACTAGACAAGACAAAAGACAGTAGAATTCTCGTTGTCTCGGCGACGTCGCCTCCTTGACGAGATCACCGCCTTTGGGAAGCTGGACTCCTCTCCAACCGTCCGGAGGAAACGTGGGATGAAGTTCATTCACCCACCGCGTCCAGTCCCAAAGGACTTCACTAGGGCCCAGGAGATCCACCCTCCTCCCCCCTAGTGCGTGGCCCATGCGGATTTTTGAAGCAGGTCACTCCCCCCCACTCCTGCCTCGCTCTTCCTGAGCTTGAATGAATAAAACCTAACATATACTATGCATAACCAGAGTCTGTCCCGGCTTTGTTCACCCCTGTAGTGTATCAGGCTAATCCCTCGGTGTCATGGCCTCAGCAACCTGTGTTTCTTTGCTTCTCCTCCAGTTCTCGTCCCCCTACTTGAGGTCTGGTCCCCGGCCACGGTGAAGCTGTCACCAAATAAAGAAACTCACCCCCGAGTGAAAGAGCGGTGATCTCCGACACCCCAACTACAGATGTCCAGTGATCAAGCAACCTGCGCTGAAACTGAATCCCTGGTGAGAAAATTTGCGGCCTACCTTT
The DNA here is from genome assembly GCF_040206685.1 of Ascaphus truei. Classification (NCBI taxonomy): domain Eukaryota; kingdom Metazoa; phylum Chordata; class Amphibia; order Anura; family Ascaphidae; genus Ascaphus; species Ascaphus truei. Next base: position 129,266 of record NW_027457210.1, on the reverse strand, counting down.
CTGATGATGGCGGCCCCCGACACAAGATGGCGAAGCAGCTCTAGAAGGCAGGAATCCACAGTGAACCGCAGGAGCAGGAAGAGAGCGGTGAGCGGGAAACAGGAGCGGGCGCACGCACCTCCGCACTGGTGAGAGACGTCTTCCAAAATGGCCGCCCCCCGGATACGCATCACAGCTGTGCCCCGGAAGGAGCGGCGCCATCTTGGAGGTGGCGCGGAACCAGCTCCCACCGGCGCGACCAGATGACGTCACCAGCAAGACCAAGGACAGCCGTAAGCCCATCAAGGCGTCCAGAATGCGCCGGATGACCCGCGCAGGCCTGGATTAGTCATCTCACCGGCCCGACGCGGGCTTTTTGAATTTTGAGTCTGGGAAGAATAGAAAGACATACGGGAAGGGAATTAGTATAGCGCCGTAGCGGCAGAACCATTAAGCGAGTAAGGGCAGGGTGAGTGATAGAGAGGGAGTTAGTAAGAGGATAAAAGCAAGTAGATGAGAGGAAATAAGCCGAAGTGGAGACATTTAAGGAGACAATACTATAAGAAGGAGTAAGGAAGTAGACTTGAATTTAAAGTGGGGTAGGGATGCAGCAAGTAGTAAGGAAGTGGTAGAGGGGAGAGCAAGGAGGAGAGGAAGTAGGGAGCTAGAAAGAAAGAAGAATAAATGTGGAGAAGTGAGGAAATCAGAAAGCTATAGAAATGTGCAAGTTAGATAGTGGGAGTGGTGACTGGAAGTGGAGTGAAGGGGGACGTGAAGTAGGACTTGGTAGGTTAGGTATCAAAGGAGGTAGAGAAGTGTTAGTAGGTTGGTGAAGACAGGTTGAGTGGGAAAGGAGAAGGGAAGTAAGGAGCAGGGCGACACAAGGTTTAGATAGACAGATGCGATCGCTGGGGAAGGTTGAAATCAAAAAAATGTTTTAAAGCACTTTACTACATTTGTGAAGTAAGGCTTTAACCGATAATAAACAATACAGACCGGCGCCAATTAGTCCAAGGTGATACTAATGTCCAGCACTGAAAGAGTCTCAGAATAGTAGATAGCTGCAGTAGTATCTTCACAGCTTGTCTTCAATGATTGGACTCCATATGTATGTGCATGGGAGAAAAAATAGACAAAGAAAACATATCATAGTGCAGTATGCAAACAACCAAACATGCAGGACAAACAGGACAAGACAAACACTACATAAAACAGGCAAGGCTGACTAATCCTACAATAAAGTATTTATTAACACAATTAAAATGAAAATGATGAGGTAGCACACGTGGGATCCGGTGGGTAAAAACCGGAATCCTACTTACAGTACTGCCACAGGACATAAGCAGGGGTGTAAGGATAGATGGTAACCGGCAGCAGCTCCGTTTTTTCAGTCCTCAGACCTCCAGGGATCTCTCTCTCTCCGTGACCAGAAGCACGTCACACCACGCGGCTTGACGGATCTCGTGGAGCTCCTGGTGCTGTCTGTCAAGCTCAATCCGGAAATCCGCTGCTAGGAGGCGGGTGCAATCGCCGAATTTCCTTTCACTTGGCTGCAAGGCTCCCGCAGTCACTACCAGTCCTCTGCCACACTCAAAATGCAAATCTGCCCAACGCGTTTCGTGCGCATGCGCACTTCTTCAGGGGGTGAGCCTGTTTTATGTAGTGTTTGTCTTGTCCTGTTTGTCCTGCATGTTTGGTTGTTTGCATACTGCACTATGATATGTTTTCTTTGTCTATTTTTTCTCCCATGCACATACATATGGAGTCCAATCATTGAAGACAAGCTGTGAAGATACTACTGCAGCTATCTACTATTCTGAGACTCTTTCAGTGCTGGACATTAGTATCACCTTGGACTAATTGGCGCCGGTCTGTATTGTTTATTATTTGTCTTGTTTTTCCAACCTGTCTTGGAGTTGGTATCACCTGGCAGCCTAAGTTTATTATTATATATTTATATTTTATTGTGTGCACTATCACATTATAACATTATTGTCACTGCACAAGATTTTTTAGCGCTATATACACCCATTTTTTTCTTGTTAAGGCTTTAACCGAACATGAAAATCAGTATTCTGAAGGAGCAAGTCACACGCTTTTTATAAAAAAAAAAAATTTAAAACAGGATTGAAGCAGAGGGTCTCCCCAAGCTGAACCGCATTCATTTCAACTCTGGGACCCCCCCATTTCGATAATACTTCCCTCCAAAGGGGGTGCCAGGCTATACGATAAAGGGGGTAACCAGGCTATACAATAAAGGTTACCACTGGAACGGTGAGCCCCTGGCAGCTACCTGGCACCATAAGCCAGGGGCCAGGCATTATAACATGTGAAAGTTAAAGTGTCCCCGGCCTTTCCACTTTTCATAGAAAAATGGAAAAAATGTGTGGTGCTCTGAAAAAAAGCCTCAAAATATGTAGTACAAAAATTGTAACGTTCAATAAATGTATATAATGATAACGGAAATGAAAACCCCCTGGATAATGGATAAGGGATAGCCAATCCATAGGACACAGAACAATCATGTATTAATCACTGCTCCATTGTAATCTGACTAGTGGGCTAGGGCCCCCACGAGCACTGTAGTAAGGGGCCACACAATAAAGTGTCCCAGCATATAATGTCAGAATGGAGAATGTGCTTGTGATAAAATAACTCACAGTTAGAGTTGGTAATGTCCTTTTGGCTGTGCAGGTTTCTTCTTTCACAGTAGGGGGCGTGCTTCTGTTTTTTCTGGATGACTTGACACGAAGCAAAAGGAAAAAGCAGGCACTAATACTCGGGAAAGTAAAAAAAGGTTGAATGAAATCCAGGAGAGCGTGTGCCCATAAAAAAAGACTATTTTAATGGAAACCACAAAAAAATACAGCTACATTACGGGGTATACAGACCCCCACCAACGCGTTTCGAGCCGCGTTGGTGGGGGTCTGTGTATTCAAATACTTTCTAGGCAAGCTACCCACCTATCTGAACAAGCTCCTCACCCCTACCACGTCAGCACTTATCATCTGAGATCAGACTCCAACAGACTGCTCATGGTCCTAAGGTTCAACAAAGTATCCGGACGCTCCTCCTCATAGGCCTTCATTATACCACCGGCGGCGGGACACGCGCGCTACCTCCGTGCGATGCGCTGCCCGAAACTTGCACTGCAGGCAGGAGGCATCGGGAGGCGAGGCCATGATGTCACGTGAGTGGTTCACGCTCATTGGCTGAACCGCTCACATGACGCGGCCATCGCTCCAGAAAATAAAATTCTTGGATCTGTTCGAAAATTTGCGCACTTGGTCACCCATTCTTAGCGTGCGCTCATAGGAAAACTTTTATTTGTTTTGGTGGCGCACAACGTTCTGCGCTCCGCCGCTTCGGGTATAATCATGGCCTTACCGTGCACCCCAAAACTGGAACAACCTACCAGAGACTCTTGCAGATGCCACCAGTCTAAGTTCTTTCAAAACTAAAGCTGTCTCACATTTTAATCTGGTCTGTAACGGTTACATGCGCCTATAATATATATTATCTCTAACTGTGCATGCAATGTCTTGTATATAATGTATACCATGTTCACTTAATGTAACTATGGATTTGTAACCATGTATCTGTCATCATAACTCTGTGCCCAGGACATACATTGAGAGTTACCTCATTTTCAAGTATTGCTTCCTTCCTGGTAAAACATTTGATAAATAAATAAAATATCCGAGGCCTAAGGAGCGAACACATGATTAGGAAATGCAGGAGGGGGGCGCAGGACCCTCCAGGACTGAATGGGTGAAAATCCCTCAGCTGCCCCAGGGACATCAACTTTAGGATTTCCTGTACAAGTGTACAGGCATACCCCGGTTTAAGGACACTCGCGAGTAAGGACATATCACCCAATAGGCAAACGCCAGCTCGCGCATGCGCCTGTCAGCACGTCCTGAACAGCAATACCGGCTCCCTACCTGTACCAAAGCTGTGCGCAAGCGGGGAGACTGTAGAGACTGTTACACATGTGTTATTTACATCAGTTATGCGCGTATATGAGGATTGCAGTACAGTACATGCATCGATAAGTGGGGAAAAGGGAGTGCTTCACTTTTAGTACATTTTCACTTTACATACATGCTCCGGTCCCATTGTGTACGTGAATGCGGGGTATGCCTGTACCACCTGATAAGATTACACAAATAATGCAATAAATTGCACCCATTTAAGAAATATAGCGCTGTGCCATTTGTTTAAATAGAGCTGCGTTAACGTTCTGCCACCGTTAACCTGCGTTAATAGATGCGACCAAATCTGTACATCATTTTCTTTTACACTACATTAAGGTGAGACTATAATTACACGTTTATAATGTGAGGTCTATGAGCTGAAAGCGCAGCTTAGTGCAGGGGTGAGCAAACCTTTTATGCCGAGCCCCCCTCTTCATCCATAAAATTTCTCGGGCCCCCCCTGCCTGACGTAATCAAAATCACATGAAAAAAAAAAAAAACCTTTATTAAACGGTATACAATATAAATCCAAATATGTCTATAAATACTTACATATTTCAACAGCTCGCGCTTGCAAAATTAGGCTGCGTCCACGCTGCCGCTGAGAGCGGTGACATCACCAACTCTCCAAGCCTGAGCGCAGGGTGTCCTGCATCATTTTGCAAGCGTGGATCGGGGCTATTTGTGTGTGTTTGTGTGTGTGTGTGTGTGTGTGTGTGTCTGTGTGTGGCTGTATGTGTGTGTGTGTGTGTGTGGCTGTGTGTGTGTGTGTGGCTGTGTGTGTGCATTGACTTCTGCTGAGCGCACTTCAAAGTCAATTTTGTTTGTCTCCCCAAGCGCTGAGCTTGGGAGAGCGTACGTGCACAAAGGCAATACTTTTGGGGGGCATTCATCCACCTCTTTGCTACCTCCCTTCCCTATCCCCCCTTTTGTTTCTACCTTCCCCTCCCTGCTCTTTGGCTTGCTATCCCCATTGTCATCCACACTCCAACCTACATTATTATTATTTATTATTTTTCCGTTTTCAATGTTTTCACTTTTTTTTTATTATTTCTGTACATTCATAGTGTGATTGATATAGTGGCAGCCGACCCTTTCCCTCGCAGAGGATCGCAGCGAAGCAGGTTGCCAGCGGAGGAGAGCAGGAACACAGCGCTATTGCAGGGCAGACACCGGGAGGGGCGTTTGACTTCACCGTGCTCGGGCGTGCTCCTCCCCGTACCTCCGAAGCCCCTGCGCGTGCGCACACACCATCACGAGGCCGCCACCTGCACTATCTTGTTCAGCCACCCGCACACATCTTCGGCTGCCCGCCCGTGCACATCTTATTGGCCGCCCATCGCGTACAGCTTTTTCGTCCTCCCGCGCAAAGCGTCTGCCGGCCCGCGCACCCAGATTTCGCCGCACGTCGCCTGCGCCCCCCTAAATCTTGCGCCTTATTGCCCCCCACCAGTTTGCGCACCACTGCAATACAACACACACTCTCTCTCTCAATCAATCACCACATACACACACACACAATCCCCCCCCCCCACACACACACACACACACTCCCCCCCCCCCCCCCACACACACACACAATTCCCACACACAATCCCCACACACACACACACACACACACACACACACACACTCAATCCCCCCACACACACACAATCCCCCCACACACAAACACACCCCCCCCCACACACAAACACACTCAATCCCCCCCATACACAATCCCCCCCGCACACACTCAATCCCCCCCACACACACACACACTCAATCCCCCCCACACAAACATACACTCAATCCCCCCCCATACACACAATCCCCCCCCACACACACACTCTCATTTCCCCCCCACACACACACACACACTCAATCCCCCCACGCACACACTCAATCCCCCCAATCACACTCAATCCCCCCCCCCCACACACACACAATCCCCCCCACACACATACACACTCAATCCCCCCCCACACACACACTCAATCCCCGCCCCCACACTCAATCCCCCCCCCACACACTCAATCCCCCCCACACACACTCAACCCCCCCACACACACACACACACTCAATCCCCCCCCCACACACACACTCAATCCCCCCCCACACACACACACTCAATCCCCCCACACACACACACACTCAATCCCCCCCCCACACACACTCAACCCACCCCCCACACACACACTCAACCCCCCCCCCACACACACTCAACCCCCCCCCCCCACACACACACTCAACCCCCCCCCCCCCCCACACACACACTCAACCCCCCCCCCCCCCCACACACACACTCAACCCCCCCCCCCCACACACACACTCAACCCCCCCCACACACACTCAATCCCCCCCACACACACTCAATCCCCCACCCACACACACACAATCCCAACCCACACACACACAAAATCCCCCCCACACACTCAATCTCCCCCCCCAACACACACAATCCCCCCCACACACAAACACACACCCCCCCACACACAAACACACACCCCCCCACACACAAACACACTCAATCCCCCCCCACACACACACTCACTCAATCCCCCCCCCCCCATACCTTGTGACCTTGAGCAAGTCACGTTATCTCCCTGTGCCGCAGGCACCAAATAATAGATGTATGTGTAGGGATGTGGTAGGAGCCTCATATGTGTGTTCAGTTGGTGTTTTGACTGTTCAGGAGAGTCATGTGGAGGTCTGCGCTGATGCAATAGCTGTGAGTGTGCAGCTCAAGGCAGAGAAGCTCCGCTGAGGAACTACAACTCCCATGAGCTCCTGGGCAGTCACCTGACTTGAGGAGCCAATCGGAAGGCTAGAATTACGGGAGGAGGAAAGGGAAGCGTGGGGGAGAGGCTAGTCAGAGGGGATCTGGAAGGTAACGGAGGAGGGTGTATGCGTGCAGGGGGTCCGTGACCCGCCTGCATAGGCTAGCTTTACCCCGTAGGCCCTTAGGAGAAACCCCTGAGTCACAGTGTGCTGCTGTGCTGCAGGGACGGCCATAGTGCTAGCGATCAGTCACCTTACTGTGTACACAGTTAGGGACAAGCGTGCGGAGCAGGTTTGCTGGTGAGCTGCTTGGGACCAGACAGCTGCACTGCGGACATCCCAGACAAGCAAGGATTCGGCTGATCCTTTTCCAAGTATTACCGGTCACCGCCGTGACCGGAAGGTAGTAGATACGTCAAGTGCACCAACACCGGTCAACAGGCGCTGATCCCGCCTTAGGCATAACTATAGGGAGACACTAGCGAGTACACACCGCTATCGTACTATTACACGGACACGGTGTGTGGGGCACGCGGTGACGGGATAGAGACACTCATAAGAGCGTGGCTGAGCCACTATTGTACAGGACAATAATCCCTAGGGGTGTGGCCGAGCCACTGATGTTAGAAGGACATTATCCGTTAGCGGTGTTAGGGTATGATAGAGTATAAGTATAGTGTTATAAGATAAGTGTATGCATATTGGGTTATTGCCACGGTTCATATAGAGTATAAGTTTATTATTGCACATAGTAAAGTTGGTTGCACGCATTGTATCGGTGTGTTTCTTGCCCAGGGGAATCTTACATGACGGTGATCCTGGGTAAGTGGAGGCGCTGCGCTAATAAGTGTTACCCCAGGCTCCCAGCTAGCGGAGGCTCAGATCTCCTGGAGCCGCAGGTGCGCGCAGTTACCCGAAGTCGCTTAGAGTGTCAGAAAAAGGGCTACAAATGTCTTTTTTTATATAGCGCCATTAAATGTACATAGCGCTTCCCAGCAGTAATACATGTGACAATCATATAAATTACAAATAACAGGTCATGGGAATAAGTGCTTCAGACATAGATTGTAAGCTCTATGGGGTAGCGGCTCGCGCCTGCAAACATTCTATGTACAGCGCTGCATACACTGGCGGTGGAAACATTACTACTGTTTTATATCAGACCTGACTGCTGATATAAACAGGACTTTAAAATCAGTTGCGATTCATAGAAAACCAGTGTGATCTGCCTGGCTTCTATCTAGGTGACGCTAGAGGGTGAGAGGGTGAGAGGCTGGTGTTGCTGTTTAGGGGGCGGGAGAAGAAATCATGGCGCCCTCCCGTGTGAGGCAGGACAGTGATAGCCACGCGCGGACCCCCCGGTTACCTGGCTGCAGGCAGGGCTTGCGGACCCCCCGGTTGCCTGGCTGCAGCCAGGGCTTGCGGACCCCCCGGTTACCTGGCTGCTGGCAGGGCTTGCGGACCCCCCCGGTTACCTGGCTGCAGGCAGGGCTTGCGGACCCCCCAAATACGTGGCTGAAGGCAGGGCTTGCGGACCCCCGGTTACCTGGCTGCTGGCAGGGCTTGCGGACCCCCCGGTTACCTGGCTGCAGGCAGGTCTTGCGGACCCCCCGATTACGTGGCTGCAGGCAGGGCTTGCTGACCCCCCGGTTACCTGGCTGCAGGCAGGGCTTGCGGACCCCCCAGTTACGTGGCTGCAGGCAGGGCTTGCGGACCCCCCGGTTACCTGGCTGCAGGCAGGGCTTGCGGACCCCCCGGTTACCTGGCTGCAGGCAGGGCTTGCGGACCCCCGGTTACCTGGCTGCAGGCAGGGCTTGCGGACCCCCCCCGGTTACCTGGCTGCAGGCAGGGCTTGCTGACCCCCCCGGTTACCTGGCTGCAGGCAGGGCTTGCGGACCCCCCCGGTTACCTGGCTGCAGGCAGGGCTTGCGGACCCCCGGTTACCTGGCTGCAGGCAGGGCTTGCGGACCCCCCCCGGTTACCTGGCTGCAGGCAGGGCTTGCTGACCCCCCCGGTTACCTGGCTGCAGGCAGGGCTTGCTGACCCCCCGGTTACCTGGCTGCAGGCAGGGCTTGCGGACCCCCCGGTTACCGGGCTGCAGGCAGGGCTTGCGGACCCCTCGGTTACCGGGCTGCAGGCAGGGCTTGCGGACCCCCCGGTTACCTGGCTGCAGGCAGGGCTTGCGGACCCCCCCGGTTACCTGGCTGCAGGCAGGGCGTGCGGACCCCCCGGTTACCTGGCTGCAGGCAGGGCTTGCCCTTGGGCACCCAGTCATCCCCGCACACGGTGAAGGTGTGAGTGTCGTCGCTCAGCCGCACGGTGACGCCGCGCTCGGGCCGTACGTGCAGCACCCGGCCCTGCATCCACACCAGGCCCACCTCCAGCCCGCCGGCTCCTTTCTCCAGCCAGAAGGAACCGGGCCGCCGCCGCCGCACGCATTCCCTCAGCCGCCCCGCTAACATCTTCACCGGCGGGGAGGTAACCTGGAAGCCGGGCCGCGCTGCAGGCCGATCTCCGGCGGCCGCCATGGTCGCCATGGAGACAGCAAAACTGGCGCGCCTTTTCTGACATTGACAGGGGACCAATCGCGGCTCCTGTACGAGAGCAGCAACCAATCATAGGAGAGGGGGGCTGGGCTGGTGACCCTGCATTAACCCCTTCCAGGCTGTTAGTGTGACAACCCTCTATAAAGACGTGTCTCTGTGTAATAAACCAATGTCAGAACAATACATGGCGCGCCTGTGTTTGTGTTTATTAAGCAGCAGTGTCACATATTCCAACATCTTTTTATAAATGTCAGGGGTCAAGTCTGCACTATGTCTGACCCCCATACAGGGGAAAGTGGTTCTTGGGTGAGCCATACTCCAGCTAACAGTAAACAATAATAATAATGACAACAACAAATATAATAAAGTTAATCTTATACTATATTAGTGAAAGCACTGTATGTTTGCCTGCCTGGATGTCCGGTGTCCCTAGGGGAAATCTCATTGGTCCCTTGGGTCGCCCGCCCCCGCACACCTCTCATTGGCCTGAGGCGGAGTGACGGCCCACACACACACACACACACAACACAGCAGCTCTATACACACACACACACACACACACACACACACACACACACACACACACACACAATACAGCAGCTCTATACACACACACACACAACACAGCAGCTCTATACACACACACACACACACACACAACACAGCAGCTCTATACACACACACACACACACACACACAACACAGCAGCTCTATACACACACACACACACACACACAACACAGCAGCTCTATACACACACACACACACACACAACACAGCAGCTCTATACACACACACACACACACACAACACAGCAGCTCTATACACACACACACACACAACACAGCAGCTCTATACACACACACACACACACACAACACAGCAGCTCTATACACACACACACACACACACACAACACAGCAGCTCTATACACACACACACACACACACACAACACAGCAGCTCTATACACACACACACACACAACACAGCAGCTCTATACACACACACACACACAACACAGCAGCTCTATACACACACACACACACAACACAGCAGCTCTATACACACACACACAACACAGCAGCTCTATACACACACACACACACACACACAACACAGCAGCTCTATACACACACACACACAACACAGCAGCTCTATACACACACACACACAACACAGCAGCTCTATACACACACACACACACACAACACAGCAGCTCTATACACACACACACACACACACACAACACAGCAGCTCTATACACACACACACACACACACACACACAACACAGCAGCTCTATACACACACACACACCCTCTGTCCGCCCCCCTCCCCCCCCCCTCACGTGCGCCATCCTGCACTGGCTCCGGACGGGAAGCGCGGCCCTCCTACCCCAGCCGCTCCCTTACCTCCCCGGCGCTACCACCCCGCTCAGGTAAGTCACTGTGCGTCCCGCCTCAGCCTCAGGCCCACTGCGCGTCCCGCCTCAGCCTCAGGCCCACTGCGCGTCCCGCCTCAGCCTCAGGCCCACTGCGCGTCCCGCCTCAGCCTCAGGCCCACTGCGTGTCCCGCCTCAGCCTCAGGCCCACTGCGCGTCCCGCCTCAGCCTCAGGCCCACACAGGGCGCTTCCTACCGCCGCTCAGCCAGACGCCACATCGAGCGGGCGCCGGGGGGGGGGAGCGTGAGTCTTAGGCCCACACAGGGCGCTTCCTGCAGCCGCCTGCACGCCTCACTCAGCAGGACGGCACATCGGGGGACCAAGCGGCCGCCGGGGGGGGGGAGCGCGAGTCACAGGGAACGGGGGGGGGGGGGGAGTCACGGGGAACGGGGGGGGGGGGGGAATGCCCAAACATAAATTATGACAATACATATGCCCACCGCTCTCCACCCCCCCCACTCCCCTTTCCCCCCCCCCACTCCCCTTCCCCCCCCCCGCTCCCCTTTCTCCCCCCCCGCTCCCCTTTCTCCCCCCTCCGCTCCCCTTTCTCCCCCCCCCCCGCTCCCCTTTCTCCCCCCCCCGCTCCCCTTTCTCCCCCCCGCTCCCCTTTCTCCCCCCCCGCTCCCCTTTCTCCCCCCCCCCGCTCCCCTTTCTCCCCGCTCCCCTTTCTCCCCCCCCCCGCTCCCCTTTCTCCCCCCCGCTCCCCTTTCTCCCCCCCGCTCCCCTTTCTCCCCCCCCGCTCCCCTTTCTCCCCCCCCGCTCCCCTTTCTCCCCCCCCCGCTCCCCTTTCTCCCCCCCCCACTCCCCTTTCTCCCCCCCCCCCGCTCCCCTTTCTCCCCCCCCCGCTCCCCTTTCTCCCCCCCCCGCTCCCCTTTCTCCCCCCCCCGCTCCCCTTTCTACCCCCCCCCCCGCTCCCCTTTCTCCCCCCCCCCCCCGCTCCCCTTTCTCCCCCCCCCCCCGCTCCCCTTTCTCCCCCCCCGCTCCCCTTTCTCCCCCCCCGCTCCCCTTTCTCCCCCCCCCCCCGCTCCCCTTTCTCCCCCCCGCTCCCCTTTCTCCCCCCCCCCCGCTCCCCTTTCTCCCCCCCCGCTCCCCTTTCTCCCCCCCGCTCCCCTTTCTCCCCCCCCCCGCTCCCCTTTCTCCCCCCCCCCCGCTCCCCTTTCTCCCCCCCCGCTCCCCTTTCTCCCCCCCCCCGCTCCCCTTTCTCCCCCCCCCGCTCCCCTTTCTCCCCCCCCCCCGAAACCTTTACAACAAATACTCACCTATTGTTCCACGAGTTATAAATAATACTACCTATTACGCATTTACTTCCCGGGCAACGCCGGGTCTCTCAGCTAGTAAATAATAATAATGAAAGATGAATAAATAAATCCTAATGAAAAAGAAATAAGTAGCACCAAACATAATGACAATATTTGTTTGATGTTAACATTTAATAATATGTAACGTATAAAGCACCAAACCCCTACTCTCCACCAGAAGTACAAGGCTAATTTCATTTAAAATAGATTTGAAGCAAAAGGTGACACTGTGCTCATTTGCATGTCATTTCCCAGAGTCCCCTGGCTGCAGTGGAAGCTGTATGGGATAATGGTGAAAAGCAGGGTTGCAGACCTGTCTGAGACATGTGAATGTGCTCACAAGGGAGATTGTTATTTCTCTTTAGTTCATAGTCATTTTTAGAGCAAAGATCAGCAACATTTTGCCTAAGACGACATTGTTTAGGATATTTACTAAATTGTACTAGGCCAGCAAGGCACTTTACAATGCTGTACAGTAACTAAGGCCCGGGCCATAGAGGGGTGGGGAGAGCGGATGCGAGCTAACGCTGAGGCTCTCCTGCTTAAGTCAGCCCGATTCCACGGAGCCAGCGTGCGCGAAGGGAGCCGGGGGGAGGTGGTTGGAGGCGGGGCAGTGACGTCGCTGGGCCAATCGCCCGCGATGCACTGACGTCAATGTCACGGCGCCGTGACGTTGACGCTGCTTAAGGCTGATTGGATGTTTTCAGCCGACAGCGCGCTGAAAAACAGCTTGGCGCTCGGCTGAAAACTCCAAAGCCTCCGCACGCCTGCGGACGCTCGCATGAGCCCCCTCTCAAGGCATCCTCATTGAGGATGCAGGGGCTCAGCGCGGAGCGTCCGCACGCCTCAGCGCTGCTTGTCCTTCTATGGACGCAGCCTTAGACTCCTTACAGACTATTCACTTGAGTGGACCATAAAGTGTCTTATAGAGGGAACTCTAAGGTGTCTTAAGATGCATTAAGATATATTATGTATGGAAATCTTTATTTATATAGCGCTTTATAAGAGAGGCAATACAGTACAGGGAATTATAGTACAATAAGTGCAACAAACAAAATCAGACAATAGGAAAGGAAATCCCTGGCCTGCAGAGCTTACAGTCTTAATGCTAGATCCATGGAACTCTGTTGTGTTTACGCTAATAACGGGACATTCCTGAAATTGGTACCTGACCCTGTGTGGAAGGCAGAGACACAGGGGCAGTGCCTGCCAATATCATAAAGAGCAGTGCACTTCCTATTTAGTAGAAGTGTGTGTCAGAGTTAAGAGTTCAGTCCAGAGTTAGAGTCTGCTGAGTCTGTCACCTGGCTGGCCCAGGGTGACAGAGAGAGCCTATATCAATTGGCCGTTGGAGAAGGGGAGCCATCAGCCTCTGAGTAGAGCTGATGCAACCTTACTTAGGGAGGTGGACCAATTCCTCTCACCCTGTTTAGGGGGCGAGGGAAGAGCTAGCCCCACCCTGGGTGCCCTTGACCTGGGGTGGTGGCAGGGACACAGAGACCATCCTGAGGGAGAGCAGTCCTGTGTGGAGGAAGACACCCTGTACCTGATTGACAGTCTTGTTGCTGCTATTCTGCTGCTGTGAATAAAGAGCTGCGGCTGCTTTTAAAGATATACAGTGTGAGACTGGAATCTCTCATCCCCGGGGGGGGGGGGGGGGGGACGACTCTCTGGAAGGATTCCACCCGTATTCCTGGGGCTCAGAGATGGAGGTGCTGCACCATTAAATGAGACGAAGGCATTCACCCCAGAAACCTGATCCTATCATCCCCCATACCATCGCGGGAGACTCAGGCCCCCCTGTTGCCAGCAGGTATGCACCACACTCAGACACGTAGCCAGGCCCTAGTACAGAGGAGGGGGCCCGATCTGCGATTGGCCCAGGGAAGGGGGGCTACATTGGGAATGGCTGTTACTTTTCTTCATATTAATGGGTATCCTCAAAGCTAATGATATGCCAAAATGACGTCCATTAGCAAAACTACAATTGTTTCTTCACTTTTTCTGCTTGATGAATAGGGTGACCAGATTTCGAAAATGAAAAACCGGGACACCTTAAAAAATAATTTATTAAACAAATTACATCACGTGACACCTCCTGTTGCCATGACAATAAGACACTCTGATGCCCCTGCAGTGTTAGTGTGTATAGAGGTGGGGGCTTTGCTTGGGCCCTTCAACTCTTACAGCCAGGGCATTATTGGCCAGGAATGCCCAGTTCGGAGGGGATTACTACTTCAAAATGTATTTGATTCGTAACAACATCAAAAAACTGTAATACCAATAACTAACAACCACAGACAATGGTAATCTAAACCATCAAATAAAATGTCTACGGCCCTTGTTCAAGCATGTTTGCGGTACTTACCAGATAAATCAGTGCCTGCAATCCACGACTGTATCCGCCTCTCCGAGCGTCTGTAAGCAATCCAGCGTTCCTGGTGTGTGGCTGAAGAGGTGAGGGACTCCCTCCTCTCAAACGGAAAAGAAGAGCAAAAAATAGAGTTGGAACATACCTATCATACAGGGATGAGAGAGAGAGACAGAGAATGAGAGAGAGAGACAGAGAATGAGAGAGAGAGACAGAGAATGAGAGAGAGAGACAGAGAATGAGAGAGAGACAGAGAATGAGAGAGAGACAGAGAATGAGAGAGAGACAGAGAATGAGAGAGAGACAGAGAATGAGAGAGAGACAAAAGTAATGTACTGTATAACCATTAAACCGTACCCCCTAGTATTCGTGTAATCATTGTCCCACACCCCCTATTACTCACGCTTTGGCAATACTGAAATGTTCTTTTGTCATGCCAACAAAGCTGATTTTGATTTGAGAGACACAGAGAGACACAGAGACACAGAGAGAGACAGAGACACAGTGGCCTATTCAGTAAGCGTCGATAAGGCTGCGTCTATAGCAGGCCTGCACAACATAACGGCCGCGGGCCGCATGCGGCCCGCCCGGCCTCTCTGTGCGGCCCGCCCGGCCTCTCTGTGCGGCCCGCCCGGCCTCTCTGTGCGGCCCGCCCGGCCTCTCTGTGCGGCCCGCCCGGCCTCTCTGTGCGGCCCGCCCCGCCTCTCTGTGCGGCCCGCCCCGCCTCTCTGTGCGGCCCGCCCCGCCTCTCTGTGCGGCCCGCCCCGCCTCTCTGTGCGGCCCCCTCTGTACGGCCCGCCCGGCCTCTCTGTGCGGCCTGCCCGGCCTCTCTGTGCGGCCCGCCCCGCCTCTCTGTGCGGCCCGCCCGGCCTCTCTGTGCGGCCTGCCCCGCCTCTCTGTGCGGCCCGCCCCGCCTCTCTGTGCGGCCCGCCCCGCCGATTGGAGGTGCAGGGGGGGGGTGATTGGAGGTGGAGGGGGGGTGATTGGAGGTGCAGCGGGGGGGGGTGATTGGAGGTGCAGGGGGGGGTGATTGGAGGTGCAGGGGGGATCATTGGAGGTGCAGGGGGGATCATTGGAGGTTCAGGGGGGGTGATTGGAGGTGCAGGGGGGTGATTGAGGTGCAGGGGGGGTGATTGGAGGTGTGGGGGTCATTGGAGGTGCGGGGGGTTATTGGAGGTGCAGGGGGGGTTATTGGAGGTGCAGGGGGGGTCATTGGAGGTGCAGGGGGGGTCATTGGAGGTGCAGGGGGGGTCTTTGGAGGTGCAGGGGAGGGTTGTTGGATGTGCAGGGGGGGTTATTGGAGGTGCAGGGGAGGGTTGTTGGAGGTGTAGGGGGGGTGATTGGAGGTGCAGGGGGGGTGATTGGAGGTACAGGGGGGAGAGTGATGTGAGTTGCAGGGGGGGAGAGTGATGTGAGTTGCAGGGGGGGAGAGTTATGTGAGGTGCAGGGGGGGGAGAGTGGTGTGAGGTTCAGGGGGGGGAGTGATGTGAGGTGCAGGGGGGAAGAGTGATGTGAGGTGCAGGGGGGAAGAGTGATGTGAGGTGCAGCGGGGGAGAGTGATGTGAGGTGCAGGGGGGGAGAGTGATGTGAGGTGCAGGGGGGAGAGATGGGAGGTGCAGGGGGGGAGAGTGGTGTGAGGTGCAGGGGGGGAGAGTGATGTGAGGTGCAGGGGGGGAGAGTGATGTGAGGTGCAGGGGGGTAGAAGGATGTGAGGTGCAGGGGGCGTGGGATGTGTGTGGTGTGCAGTGGGGTATTGTGTGTTTGTGGAGAGGGAGTATTATGTGTGGGTGAGGGGGAGAGATGGGGGTATGAGAGATAGATGGGGAGTATCGCAAAGGTTGATAGTGAGGGGTTCTGGGGGAGATATGAGGATGATGATGAGAGGTGCTGGAGGAGAGATGATGATGATGATTTTACCCGTGCGGCCCAAATTTTTTTTCCTTGGAGCATTTTGGCCCTTCTCGCTTTACGAGTTGTGCAGGCCTGGTCTATAGTATTTCAGAAGGAGGGAAGGCGCACACACGCTGCAATACACTTGCTGAAGCCTGAGCTTTTTAATGGCTTTGCAGGGTATGCAGCGGGCGCGATTTGGGGGCGTGGCAATGAATATTTGGAGGCGTGGCAATAACGTTCCGGCGCGGACGTCACTTCCCTACCTCACATCCCGATCCACCGGCATTTTTTCAGATGCAGAATCTGAAGCACTGTGCAGACAAGAAGAAAAATGCACACAATGCGCACCAGAGATTAAAATATAGTAAATTATTTATTAATAAAACAAGAAATAACCGAGGGGATCCAACCCCACCTCAGTACATATGCGTCACAGATCCGGGTTCGGTTACAATGAATACAAACCACATGAATAATCAAATATAACTAAATGAAACTAAATCTATAAACAACATGACAAACGGTATATAAAATAATAAAAAGGAAGACAGTGTTCAATAAAACGGGATAAAGGAATCCTGGATTGGCTAAAAATATAGCTAAACAGCTGCCTGAGGCTGACAGGGGGAGACGGAGATTTACACTGAAGCCCAGAGCGGGTTCCGCGGCGAACGTATTGGGATCCGGACCACGCCACCGCAGAGATGTTACCACCGCCCGAGCTCCCTGCAAACGCCATCTCGGCCTGTCAGAATACGCGCAGAGTGACCTGTCGTGACACGTCGGTTTATGTGTCTTTTTCAGTACAAAAACTTGTGATCAAACTTACCAGAGTGCTGTCTCCTGATCTCGTGCTTCAAACGGAATCGTGTGGTTTATTATTGCTTTATGGGACAAGCACCCAATTTTTTCTACATGCAACTGGAGTGCCGGCTGCTTCTGTGGAATATATATATATATAATTATATATATGCCAGGCCAGGACGCAAGATGCAAAACCTGCGCAATACTCTACACAGCGGACACAATACAAATACCACACAGGAATCGGGAATACAAAATCAGAGGAAGGTTCACCTGTTCCTCCAGCAATGTCGTGTTCCTCATCATGTGCATGAAATGTCCAGGGGGCTGCTACTACATAGGTGAGACGGGGCAGGGGCTAAACAAGAGAATGAACCTGCATCGCACAGCATCACACGCGGAACAAGAGACAGTCCTGTCGGCGAACATTTCTCTGACTCTGTCCATAAGATGGACGATCTGGGGGTTGCCATACTCAAAGTTAATCTTAAAACACCGAAATAGAGATGGTTGCACGAATAGAAATATATGCAACTGTTCGGGACACTTAGCGGTGGCCTAAACAGAGATCGAAATTTTATGAGTCATTACTGACACAAGTGAACTCTCTTCCCATGAGCGCTAAAGGCCATGTCTGTACATACTGTGCTATATGTATGCACACACAGCTGTCTCTTACACATACAAATACTCCTTGTTTTTCCATCCCTATACACCAATAGGGACCACATAGTATCTACACACACTTTTAGTTTTGCTACAATCTCTCACATTTCCACACCTACCCACACAATTTATATTAACTCCCACTCCACACACACACCTTTTGTAAAGCACTGTATAAACTGTGGGCTCTCCATTCATTTATATTCACACAGATACACACACACACACACACACACACACACTCTTACATCACTAACTTTCAGGAACCATTTAACACCTCTAGCCATAAATCACATTCACACAAGGGGGGGGGGGGAGAAGGGACAAGCACAGATAACATTCCAAGAGACACTGTTTTTAAGTATACCATTTGCTTGCTTCATTCATTGTAACACCGCCAGAAGAAGAGATCAGCGTATCTCGAAAGCTCGCACAAATAAAAGCATTTCGTTAGCCACAGAACGGTATAGTCTATTTATTTTTTGATTATATATATATATATATATATATATATATATATATATATATATGTGACACAAAGTATACCGCATCAACACAGTGCGTCACTGTTGCCCAGAAACTGTCTTGATTTATGATATAATAACAATGGACAGTGGTGCTAAAGGATAATGGATATGTATTACAACGAAAAAAGCATCCTTATGAAGAAGCACACGGGCATGCCAAGAAAGTGATAACAATACAAATGTATTACTGTGGGTTAAAAACAAGGGAAGAAAAATTGATAAAAGAGGAGGGGGACTCACATCTACCAAACATGTATTCCGTGAGGCAAAGAACAGCAAAAGTAATCACCAGCACAAGCAGCTCTGATCCAAGCATGCACATATACCTCTACACACAAGCAGCTCTGATCCAAGCATGCACATATACCTCTCCACACAAGCAGCTCTGATCCAAGCATGCACATATACCTCTACACACAAGCAGCTCTGATCCAATCATGCACATATACCTCTACACACAAGCAGCTCTGATCCAAGCATACACATATACCTCTCCACACAAGCAGCTCTGATCCAAGCATGCACATATACCTCTACACACAAGCAGCTCTGATCCAAGCATGCACATATACCTCTACACACACAAGCAGCTCTGATCCAAGCATGCACATATACCTCTACACACAAGCAGCTCTGATCCAAGCATGCACATATACCTCTACACACAAGCAGCTCTGATCCAAGCATGCACATATACCTCTACACACAAGCAGCTCTGATCCAAGCATGCACATATACCTCTACACACAAGCAGCTCTGATCCAAGCATGCACATATACCTCTACACACAAGCAGCTCTGATCCAAGCATGCACATATACCTCTACACACAAGCAGCTCTGATCCAAGCATGCACATATACCTCTACACACACTGCAGCTCTGATCCAAGCATGCACATATACCTCTACACACACAAGCAGCTCTGATCCAAGCATGCACATATACCTCTACACACAAGCAGCTCTGATCCACGCATGCACATATACCTCTCCACACAAGCAGCTCTGATCCAAGCATGCACATATACCTCTCCACACAAGCAGCTCTGATCCAAGCATGCACATATACCTCTACACACAGGCAGCTCTGATCCAAGCATGCACATATACCTCTCCACACAAGCAGCTCTGATCCAAGCATGCACATATACCTCTACACACAAGCAGCTCTGATCCAAGCATGCACATATACCTCTACACACAAGCAGCTCTGATCCAAGCATGCACATATACCTCTACACACAAGCAGCTCTGATCCAAGCATGCACATATACCTCTACACACAAGCAGCTCTGATCCAAGCATGCACATATACCTCTACACACAAGCAGCTCTGATCCAAGCATGCACATATACCTCTACACACACAAGCAGCTCTGATCCAAGCATGCACATATACCTCTACACACAAGCAGCTCTGATCCAAGCATGCACATATACCTCTCCACACAAGCAGCTCTGATCCAAGCATGCACATATACCTCTACACACAAGCAGCTCTGATCCAAGCATGCACATATACCTCTACACACAAGCAGCTCTGATCCAAGCATGCACATATACCTCTACACACAAGCAGCTCTGATCCAAGCATGCACATCTACCTCTACACACACTGCAGCTCTGATCCAAGCATGCACATATACCTCTACACACAAGCAGCTCTGATCCAAGCATGCACATATACCTCTACACACAAGCAGCTCTGATCCAAGCATGCACATATACCTCTACACACAAGCAGCTCTGATCCAAGCATGCACATATACCTCTACACACACTGCAGCTCTGATCCAAGCATGCACATATACCTCTACACACAAGCAGCTCTGATCCAAGCATGCACATATACCTCTACACACAAGCAGCTCTGATCCAAGCATGCACATATACCTCTCCACACACTGCAGCTCTGATCCACGCATGCACATATACCTCTCCACACAAGCAGCTCTGATCCAATCATGCACATATACCTCTACACACAAGCAGCTCTGATCCAAGCATGCACATATACCTCTACACACAAGCAGCTCTGATCCAAGCATGCACATATACCTCTCCACACAAGCAGCTCTGATCCAAGCATGCACATATACCTCTACACACAAGCAGCTCTGATCCAAGCATGCACATATACCTCTACACACAAGCAGCTCTGATCCAAGCATGCACATATACCTCTACACACACTCCAGCTCTGATCCAAGCATGCACATATACCTCTCCACACAAGCAGCTCTGATCCAATCATGCACATATACCTCTACACACAAGCAGCTCTGATCCAAGCATGCGCATATACCTCTACACACAAGCAGCTCTGATCCAATCATGCACATATACCTCTCCACACAAGCAGCTCTGATCCAAGCATGCGCATATACCTCTACACACAAGCAGCTCTGATCCAAGCATGCACATATACCTCTCCACACAAGCAGCTCTGATCCAAGCATGCACATATACCTCTACACACAAGCAGCTCTGATCCAAGCATGCACATATACCTCTACACACAAGCAGCTCTGATCCAAGCATGCACATATACCTCTACACACACTCCAGCTCTGATCCAAGCATGCACATATACCTCTCCACACAAGCAGCTCTGATCCAATCATGCACATATACCTCTACACACAAGCAGCTCTGATCCAAGCATGCGCATATACCTCTACACACAAGCAGTTCTGATCCAATCATGCACATATACCTCTCCACACAAGCAGCTCTGATCCAAGCATGCGCATATACCTCTACACACAAGCAGCTCTGATCCAAGCATGCGCATATACCTCTACACACAAGCAGCTCTGATCCAAGCATGCACATATACCTCTACACACAAGCAGCTCTGATCCAAGCATGCACATATACCTCTACACACAAGCAGCTCTGATCCAAGCATACACATATACCTCTACACACAAGCAGCTCTGATCCAAGCATGCACATATACCTCTACACACAAGCAGCTCTGATCCAAGCATGCACATATACCTCTACACACACAAGCAGCTCTGATCCAAGCATGCACATATACCTCTCCACACAAGCAGCTCTGATCCAAGCATGCACATATACCTCTACACACAAGCAGCTCTGATCCAATCATGCACATATACCTCTACACACAAGCAGCTCTGATCCAAGCATGCACATATACCTCTACACACAAGCAGCTCTGATCCAAGCATGCACATATACCTCTACACACAAGCAGCTCTGATCCAAGCATGCACATATACCTCTCCACACAAGCAGCTCTGATCCAAGCATGCACATATACCTCTACACACAAGCAGCTCTGATCCAAGCATGCACATATACCTCTACACACAAGCAGCTCTGATCCAAGCATGCTCATACACCTCTCCACACAAGCAGCTCTGATCCAAGCATGCACATATACCTCTACACACACTGCAGATTTGTGCACATAACGTAAGGAGATAGCTGTTGTTGTAAAATAGTAATTGCAGAAATGGAGGCAATAAATGCTCGAGTATTAAAGATGTAAATACATCACCATTAAAGCGTAGGTGTGAAAGGCCAATTTACAGATAGCCAAGGCCTCCTGTCATGGAAAAGGGTAGGGGTCCCACTCCACAGACTCTCACTCCAACGCGTTCCGACTAAAACGGTCTTCTTCAGAGAGAAGAAGATTATATATATATATATATATATATATATATATATATATATATATATATTTTTTTTGCATGTCATTTCCCAGAATCCCTTGCTGCAGTGGAAGTGCTGTATGCTGGTGATAATGGGGAAAGGAGGGGTTGCAGACCTGCCTAAGACATGCAGATGAGCATACAGTTGTATTTGCATATTTGCTTTCCTGTGGAGGGTTTTTGTCACTTTTTTTACTCACCATAACTTAACTCAGTATTATGGTATAGCCTATCCCATAGCCTCTTTGCATACCCAGTTAAATCAACCCCACACTGATGAGACCCATTAAGGTCGAAACAGCTGTCTGTGGGTGGTTTTCTGGGTATGCACCTTAACCCTGGCTGTGCTCAAAGCTGTGACCATGCAGCAAGCTTAAGCCTATAGGGAACCATGTTAAAAATGGTTTTTGAGGCAAAAAGTGACACTGTGTGCTCATTTGCATGTCATTTCCCAGAATCCCTTGCTGCAGTGGAAGTGCTGTATGCTGGGTGATAATGGGGAAAGGCGGGGTTGCAGACCTGCCTAAGACATGCAGATGAGCATACAGTTGTATTTGTGTGTATATATATATATATATATATATATATATATATATATATATATATATATGTATATATATATATATATATATATATATATATATATATATATATATATATATATATATATGAATGAATGAATGAAACCAGGTGTCCCACCAAGGAGACAAAAAACAGCACTCAAGCAGGCACATATAAATCCAACGTTTCGGTCCTGTATAGGACCTTCCTCAGGGGCGTGAGGAAGGCCCTATACAGGACCGAAACGTTGGATTTATATGTGCCTGCTTTTTTTCAAATACACTTTTGCAATATACCTTGAGTGCTGTTTTTTTGTCTCCTTGGTGGGACACCTGGTTTCCTGTAATTTTTGTTGAACAAGCACTTATTTCTTTGGAGCCTTTGAAGTGCCTGCTGTTATCTATATATATATATATATATATATCTTATACTATATTAGTGAAAGCACTGTATGTTTGCCTGCCTGGATGTCCGGTGTCCCTAGGGGAAATCTCATTGGTCCCTTGGGTCGCCCGCCCCCGCACACCTCTCATTGGCCTGAGGCGGAGTGACGGCCCACACACACACACACACACACAACACAGCAGCTCTATACACACACACACACACACACACACACACAACACAGCAGCTCTATACACACACACACACACACACACACAACACAGCAGCTCTATACACACACACACACACACACACAACACAGCAGCTCTATACACACACACACACACACACAACACAGCAGCTCTATACACACACACACACACACACACAACACAGCAGCTCTATACACACACACACACACACACACACACAACACAGCAGCTCTATACACACACACACACACACACACAACACAGCAGCTCTATACACACACACACACACACAACACAGCAGCTCTATACACACACACACACACAACACAGCAGCTCTATACACACACACACACACAACACAGCAGCTCTATACACACACACACACACACAACACAGCAGCTCTATACACACACACACACACAACACAGCAGCTCTATACACACACACACACACACACACACAACACAGCAGCTCTATACACACACACTCACACAACACAGCAGCTCTATACACACACACACACACAACACAGCAGCTCTATACACACACACACACACACACACAACACAGCAGCTCTATACACACACACACACACAACACAGCAGCTCTATACACACACACACACACAACACAGCAGCTCTATACACACACACACACACACACACAACACAGCAGCTCTATACACACACACACAACACAGCAGCTCTATACACACACACACACACACACAACACAGCAGCTCTATACACACACACACACAACACAGCAGCTCTATACACACACACACACAACACAGCAGCTCTATACACACACACACACACACACAACACAGCAGCTCTATACACACACACACACCCTCTGTCCGCCCCCCTCCCCCCCCCCTCACGTGCGCCATCCTGCACTGGCTCCGGACGGGAAGCGCGGCCCTCCTACCCCAGCCGCTCCCTTACCTCCCCGGCGCTACCACCCGCTCAGGTAAGTCACTGTGCGTCCCGCCTCAGCCTCAGGCCCACTGCGCGTCCCGCCTCAGCCTCAGGCCCACTGCGCGTCCCGCCTCAGCCTCAGGCCCACTGCGCGTCCCGCCTCAGCCTCAGGCCCACACAGGGCGCTTCCTACCGCCGCTCAGCCAGACGCCACATCGAGCGGGCGCCGGGGGGGGGGGGGGGGAGCGTGAGTCTTAGGCCCACACAGGGCGCTTCCTGCAGCCGCCTGCACGCCTCACTCAGCAGGACGGCACATCGGGGGACCAAGCGGCCGCCGGGGGGGGGGGGAGCGCGAGTCACAGGGAATGGGGGGGGGAGTCACGGGGAACGGGGGGGAAATGCCCATACATAAATTATGACAATACATATGCCCACCGCTCTCCACCCCCCCCACTCCCCTTTCCCCCCCCCACTCCCCTTCCCCCCCCCCCCCCCCGCTCCCCTTTCTCCCCCCCGCTCCCCTTTCTCCCCCCCCCGCTCCCCTTTCTCCCCCCCCCGCTCCCCTTTCTCCCCCCCCCCGCTCCCCTTTCTCCCCCCCCCCGCTCCCCTTTCTCCCCCCCCGCTCCCCTTTCTCCCCCCCGCTCCCCTTTGGAATCACAACTGCATACTACAGATTGCCGGAGGACCACACAGCAAGGGGCGCAGCCTATCGAGTTTCCCGGTCATCGTCCAAAGTCTGGAGCTGCGGATTGACCACCGGATTACCACGGAGCACGAGCCTGTCTCATACAACGCTTTTACCAAACGGATGTTTGTGAGTTTGTTATTTTTATCTTGTCCAGGAAATGAAATTGTTAAACCGAATTTACACATGGAGCGGGCGCTTTCTCTTCTTTTTTTTTGTTTAGGTATCTATCGAGGAGGTGGTTGTTTCCCCGAAGAGAGCTGCCCGGACTCCAGAGGATGCCCGAATTGGATCCTTTTATGATTGAGTTATAACATAGCTATTAGAGCTAAGTTTCTGGACTGTTATTGTGTTTAGGCATAGTGTTTATTATTATTTTATTACAGCTACTTTTTAGTTATTAATTCTGGCCACTAATTCTCACTGCCACTATAATCTTTCTCTAGCCACAACCAAATTGCTATATCAGCTATATTATTTATTGGTTATACCAGGGGAGCTCGCGCCCCCACCCCCTCCTTTACCTTGATGCGGCGTCACGTGACCGGCAGCGGCATTTGACGAGGGTGACGTCACATGACCCCGCGGCGTAATTTAACACCGCGTTGCCATGGACACGAGAGACGCCGGCAGAGTCAAGGTAAGTAATAGCATTGCAGAGGCCTCACGCGATCCCCCGGCATTTAATTTTAATGCCTCGAGGAAGTGCGCGGGGCCTCTGCAACCGCCCGTGCGCCTCCCCCCCCCCCCCCGAAAAATCTCCCGCCCTCCACTTTGCGCACCTCTGGGTTATTCCATATATATACACACGCACACACATATATACACACACACACACACATACATATACACACACGTGTATGTGTGTATAAAACAGACAATATATATACATATAGTATGATATATATATATAAACATACTATATGTGTATGTATGTATATGTGTATATATATATATATATATTGCACGCGCACACACACATATAACGTTTTATCCAACTTTTTCATTTATCATTTGTAGAGAAAATGAACAATGTCGCCAAAAGCGCTATTTTTCAAAATGTAGCATCTCTACTAATTAGTGTAAAATGATACTTCATATAAAGCAGGTTATGGGACCCAGTATAAAATGACCTTCATGTCTCTTATCACATCCCAGTATATGGATATCTTCTATTATCACAAGCTGCTAACATGTGACAGGGCTCAGGGTCTGAGCCCAGAATGTGACATATTGAACATTCTCATTCTAAATTTCAAAAAATATTGTGTTGACTTCTGACCTGACTGCCGTGGTTACAGCTCAACCACTCTGTTCTACTGCATGTCACCACTTTCTGCCACAACCAGCTGACGGTGGATCTGCAAGGAGTTCAACGCTCATTGGCATCAAATCTGTGGCTTGGTTAACGTATCATTTCTCCAGCTTTTTATTGTATTGTTTTTAAATAGATTATATTTATTTAGTTGAATAGATTATATTTCTTAGTACAATAGATTCTATTTATTAGTTTAATAGATATTTATTTAGTTTGATACATTATATTTCTTAGTTTAATAGATCATATTTGTTAGTTAAATAGATTATATTAACTAGTATTTAAGTCTCCCCCTCAGAGCCCCATTAGATAAATATTTTAGGACCCTTGTGCATATTTCACATCTTTTCGGAGTCGCTTATTTTTTAGACCCTCGGAGCCGAAACCTAAAGGGGTCAGCTAAGAAAGTTCGGATCAAGAGGAGCCACACAGCTTAAAGACAGAACATTTCCAAGGGAGATGGAGACAATTTGGGTAAGATCTGATTAAAGGACAACCTTTGGGGAAGGAAAGGGTGATGGGGGAGTGTAAGAGGGGGGTGAGAGAGCAAGGTGGTGTGTCAGATTGGGGCAGAGCAAGAGAACGCAAAAATGATGGGGATTTGCTGCATACCAAAAAAAACAATTAGTGATACTTTTACCAGTGCCCCTTAGTCTCAGGGAAGACCGGCATTTCGTCCAATGTATACAATAAGATTGATGGAAAAGGGCACACAGATTTGAATAAAAAAAGATAATTTATTGTGCCACAGACTACAATGTTTTGGCTGCTGGCCTTTCTTTGCTGGATTTAGTGGGTTTAGCCACTTTACCTGAAAAAGACCAGCAGGCCGAAATGTTGTAGTCTATGGCAGTGCAAGAGAAAACAGGTTGGGGGGGGGGTGGGTTCTCGCAAGGTCGCCGACCCATGGGTAAGGGTCCCCGGTGGAAACTAGTCCTGGACCCCGGGAAAGCTGTCTGTGGCCCATACAAGCTGAGTAACATGTAGAAAGGACACATGTATGTTCAGAATGAGTTAGCATGGTATTTTGAGAGGCATCATAGCAGGTCAGTGCAAGTCAGGGCAGAGCACTGCAAGGTCAGTCAGTGTGAGTATGAGGAAGGGTCCGATGGAGGAGTTGGAGGGTCCCAGAATATCTCTTAAAGCAGGGGTGTGCAAATCGAGGGGCGCGACATTTTCTTGGGAGGAGGGGCTCGGCGCTTACAGTGGCCCCTCGCTCTTCCCCACAGCATTTAAATTAAATGCCGGAAATCGCGCGCAAGTCCTCTGTAAGTTCCCTTTCCTTGTCTCCGGCGGCTTCTGGCGACAGCAACGTGGCGTCACATGATGTGGCATTGCCATAGCAACGTGATATCACATGACGTCGTTACATCAGAACGTCGGAGACAAGGTGGGGAGGGGGGAGCAGGGAAAAAGGTTGCGCAACCCTGTCTTAAAGCATTGTCTTGCATACAGATCAGAGGCCAAGAATGGATATGGATATCCGATGTGAAGCCGGAAATAAGACAGAAAAGACCGTTTCGGGAGAAGAAGGTGAGTGATGAAATAGCCGTCACTGTGTAACTCTTCCAATTACCTGCAACTTCATGCAGAGAAATAGCAACGCTTGTTTTTAACGTGTTAAGCGCCTAATGGGGAATTCAACTGCTGAGAGGTTAAGGGAGTTACTCACCAAACTCAGCGACGTTTCTGTGTCTCTGTGATAACTCCCCTAGGACATGCCTGAAAACCAGAGGTAACTCAATGTATTTTTGATAAATAGAAATATGACCTTCTGGGGAGGGGTACATAATGGGTACTGGGCCTGGTGAGGTGGGTATAACGGGTACTGGGCCTGGTGAGGTGGGTATAACAGGTACTGGGCCTGGGGAGGGGTGTATAACAGGGTACTGGGCCTTGGGAGGGGTGTATAACAGGGTACTGGGCCTGGGGAGGAGTGTATAACAGGGTACTGGGCCTGGGGAGGGGCGTATAACAGGGTACTGGGCCTTGGGAGGGGTGTATAACAGGGTACTGGGCCTTGGGAGGGTTGTATAACTGGGTACTGGGCCTGGGGAGGTGGGTATAACGGGTATTTGCCCTGTGGAGGGCGGTATAACGTGGTATTGCGGAGGGGGGTATAAGTGGCACAGGAGCTCTTGCGATACAGAGTATCACTGTCCCTGGTTACAAACACTTCATGTCTCCTGCAGGTCAGGACACGCACGAAGGTGGTGCCCTTTGTGCCACCAGACGACGAGGCGGGCTACGAGGCGGACGACGAGGCATACGAAAAAGCGGGCGTCAAGTGGAACAATGAGGTGGGCTACAAGGCGGCCGAGGAGGCAGACGTGGTGTACGATGACCAAGGAGCATACGACAGGTGTGGCCGGATCTGCTGCTTCACCTTTTTTAGGCGGAGGAGAAGACCCCAGGAGCAGGTAGGAGAATACGAGAGGTGCGGACAGATCTGCTGCTTCACCTTTTTTAGGCGGAGAAGAAGCCGGGAGCAGGTAGCAGAGGAGCCAGGGCGTAGATACAGGGGTATTCTAGGGGCCCTGAGAAGTTGGTTTGACCGCAGGAGAGGCAGATAAGATCAGGAAGGCTGCGGGAGGGGCAGGTACTAGAGGGAGATAGGGATATTGGGCGTGAGAGGGTGAGAGAGAACAAGGAGCAGGGCCGGAGCACGGGTTTCATGCGCCCGAGGCGAAACTTAAAATTTGTGCCCCAGTTGTATAAAAAATAACAAGATAAATAAAATAATAAAATAAACAGTGGCGTAGCTATCGGGACTGCAGGGGGTGCGACCGCACCCCAGCGCGACGCAAAATAAAAACAAAAGGGCGCCAAAATACTGGATAAAAAAAAAGAATAATAATTTTAAAAAAAAGATAAATAAATTAGAAATAATAAGAAAAAAAATAATAATGATTATTAATGCGCCCCTAGGACCTTTGCGCGCTAGGCGACCGCCTAATGGCCGGCCGGCCCTGCGAGGTATGCGGGAGGAAAAGGGGTGAATGGGATAGATATGTAGGGGGATGGGGGAGCAGGTGAGTTATACACAGGGGCACAAGGGCCCCATCACCCACATCTCTATATACTGAGTGTGCCCCTGTGTATAACAACGCTGATCTGTGCTGCTCCATCTGATCTCACTGCGCAGTGATCCAGGGACCCTCCGATCGCCATTTAATGGGGTCAGGAAGGAATTTTTTTCCCCCATTGCACAGCAGGGGTTATGTTTCGCCTTCCTCTGGATCACAGCAACAAATTGTCCTTTGTGCATGAATTATCAGTGAGATCTTTATACACCCTGCATTGGTCTTCACTCCTTTGCTGCCGGAGGGGCCTGCAGTGCATTGCTCTGCGTGTTACTATATTGCTCTGCAATGTGCTGCAGGCCCCTACCAGCAAAGAGATTCCTTATTTCAATAAAATACTCTCTTTAATCCAACCTATGTGTAGTGTCTTTTCTATCCGTTGTATCTATTGCTAACAGCTCAGTGATTCTTCCCCAGGTCATTGCACTAGTGTCACGCTGCCAAGCCGGGTGTGAGGGAGATTTATAGGGTCACATATACACTTCTGCCAAAACACGAGTGCAAACAGGAAGCCCCTCTGATCTCATATCTTTTATTACACAAAACGGTATCTAAAAAGGTAAAAAGAACATACATGGGATTCTGCTACAAATATCTCTCTAATTACAAACCAATTAGCAAATCATTCAGATTAGAGTCGAGCGAAAAGAAAGGGTTAAGTATCTCATGTACAGTATATGCAGTGCAGGCTGTTCTGCGCATTACATGCAGGGGACAACGTTTAGGGGATATAAGTAATGCTGATCTCAGAGCTGACCGGCTGACCTGCTCTTCTGGCTGACCGGAGGACCTGCTCTTCTGGCTGACCGGCTTCCCTTCTTCCAGCTAACTGACCTGAATTGTGGCCCCTGTATCTCCCAATTAAACGTTTTATTGGCATATTCTTGTTTGACTCGTTCTATACAGACATTTTCTATATATTCATTGTGGGATTTGATAACATCTGTAAGATCTCTCAGAATATCACATTCTGTACGTTTGTGCTGAATATTTTTCCATTCTCAATTTACTTAATATTAGTTTTTGGCTTCAATTATTTATATCGAGCCCAAAATACCTTTATACAGGATGCTGTTCCCTTTATCCCACAAATGCTGCTTCATTAAAGCCCGTGGGTGGCACTTAATGCATTCTCAGACTTTTAGGCAACATCCCTAATTTCCAAACGTGGGATAAAATCTGTGCATATTTAAATGGTTAATTTTTCCATTTTTCCATTGTGACAAAATATCAATTTTCTCACTCAGACTACTAAATCCCTCCCCAAAAATATCCGTTTCACATAAAAGTGTGTGCGCGTCTCCTTCCGCCTAACTGGCACGTCGTCCTTACGGGCGCCACTCCTTGCAACTCCACGCTGCCCTCCAGTGGTAAAAGAAATAAGATACATTTACTGTACTCGTCTGGCAGCTGCTCCCGTATAAGGTGGGTAACTCTGTATTAGGGGTCTTGGTAGAGTATATTTTATACTTATGTCGGATAGATGAGAAAATAATATTCCTAACAGGTTATTGTGAGAGGCCTTGGATCTGATCCTATATGCACGCAGCCCTCGCCTCTCTGACCTTGAACACATACTTCAATATGATTTTTTGAGACTTGAAACTGGATTTCCCAAAACAAACTGATTTTAAACACTGACAAGACTGTAACAATGGTATTTGGGACCAGAGCTAAATTGCTAAAGCTGCCAATGACAGAGCTTCAGATAAAAACCAGCTCTAATACCATCCTAGCCCCTGTTACTTGTTTGAAATATCTGGGCATATAGTTCAACTCCCATTTAACATTTGGGATGCACATTGATACCCTGACATCCAAATCCTATGCCAAACTAGGTGTACTTTACAGGAACAAATCCTCCCTAAGGCCCTCATGCAGTAAGCAGCGATAAGCCACTTATCACCAGTTTATAGCCAAAAAAGCCTACAGCGATTCAGAAAGCCCAGAGAAGCTGGCGATTAGAGCAAAAATAACCGGGGTTTTTTTGCCGGAAAATAAATAAATAAATAAAATCGGCAGACGCGCGGTGATAAGCCACTTTTCAGCACTGATCGCCAGTTTTTCAAACACGCTCAATTCTATAAGCCCTGATCAGCTTATTGCGGCTGATCGCCACTTTAAAATTGCTGTTTCTTCTCCAAATTGTCCCGCCACAAAAGTTGGCAAGAAGGTGGGGTGAAGCTGCGATGAAAATAACATGCATGTGTCCCAGAGCTGATATCCATTAATATCAGCACCAGAGACCCCCGGCATGAATCCGATGCATAAAAAATGCATTTACAGGCAACTTCATTACCGCCAAGGCAATGAAGGGGTTATACACCCGTGCCAGGCTTATTGTGGGTAGCGGGGGTGGGTGAAGGTGGTATTTGGCCCTGGGTGGGTGTTTAGGCCTTGCCAGGGGGTTGCAGGATGACTTTACCTCTTCTTTAACTTCGTGGTTAATACCGCTAAGGTAATGAAGGGGTTAACCCCTCCCGCTACCCCCCCCCCACCCGGTAGGCCTAAACACCCATCCTTGGGGCCAATACCCCGTTCATCCACCCCCACTACCCACAATAAACAAAAATACACATAACAGCACCACTAGCCACCTCCTAGGTCCCTAATAAACCATTACAATATTCATAAAACCATTATTTTGTTTACACCCAGGATTATTACATGGGATTAGGGCTATGTTATTCAGTGAGGGGTTGTATGTTTGTATTCGTAGGGACAGGCAAGGCCGGAGTCAGATGGGTTTCTCCTGCCTCTGTCCTCCCTGTCTCCTGACCCTTCCTGTAGCCGGACAAAGAAGAAGAAGCAGGCACACGGTCTTACTCAAAGGAGGTTTAATATGCCATAAAGTCCAACGTTTCGGCAGTCTAATACTGCCTTTCTCAAGGTGAAGGCTACCAAACACAAGAAAACAGTCACAATATATACCACCCCCCTGATACTCTCCCCGCTCTGCCACATAACCAGGATGTTGACGCCCCCTAGTGACGTCAGAGCTACCATATGGCGCCCCCTAGTGATGTCAGAGCTACCATATGGCGCCCCCTAGTGACGTCAGACGTCTAGGTCTAAATCCCTGGCAATACAGCATAGAGCTGTCTTGGAGGAATGCAGCCACAGCCACACCTCTCCCCAGACTGAACACTCCCCCATGATGACGTCAGCGTGACCCGCCCGTCGGGGGGAAGGGGGGGGTGTGCACCAATCAAGACTGTACTCACAGGGCTGGACAAAGATGTATCCGTCGCCATGGGATCAGTGTCAGAGCAGGGAGGAGTGACACACTCCTATAAATCACCCTGAAAGTGTAAATAAACCACACACCAAAATATTCATAAAGCATATGTGCACAAAACTAATACAGCAATATACTATTAAAAACATGTGACTGTATACTGCTGATGACATCAGTATAATCCTGCAAAGTTACCGTGAAATGCCACATAAGAATATGCAGTACATCAGTATTTAGAATATACTAGTGTGTATACCTAGTCAGAAATGGGTACACACCGCCAGGGGGGGGGGGGGAGAGAAGGGGGAGGGAGGGAAGGGAAAAAAACCACACAAAAAGGATAATTTTCCCAATAGGTAAGTGCAGAGTCCATGGATGGTGCAAGATCAAATATGCCTGTAGAAAGACAAAAAATTACCTTCTATTAAGGAAGCATTTTAAATTCTGTTGCTCATTAAGACCCATACCGTTGCTGGTATTTAAAGCATGTATCCAGAATGCTTCACGTCTCAATAAGAAAGTCTCCCTATCTGGAGTGAGAAAATGTGAAAAGATATAGTGCGCTACTACAATCAATAAAAGTGAGGTGATATAGTGATGTACAAAAAGAGGTGACCTTTAAACACGTAGAGTATATGGAACGTCTGCAGCTGTGGCACCAGGGATGGCTCAAATACCCCCTAATAGCAAACAGAAATACAAAAAAACACAGCGCACAACGCTCATAGTGCATTAAAAATTATATTAGTAACCACAAAATAAAGGTGAGTATTAAGCGTACATTTAGATAGAAAAAACAATCATTTCAGGGTTAATGTTACCCAAGCACCAACGGACGCCAATAGAGATGTCGTGGCTCTCTCCTTCTCAATCCCTCAGCCTCGGGGGTAGGGCCTGGGTGGTCTTCCAATCGGTTAGCTGTTAGTACAGCCCTCAGCCTCAAGGTAGTACTTAGGAGGTCTCCAGTTCAGCTGAACAGCAGTACAGCCAATTCGCCGTGCCAAGCAATAATGTCTTTCACTGTTCCAGTCTCTGTAGCAGCGGAGCACACGCTGTGGGGCGTCTATTTTTAATTTTTATGATTCTCCCGCTTTGGGGGGTGACTGAATTGACTACCGGTAGTCAGACTGTTACAGACCGAGCAGCTCATGCATCTAAAGTTACCCGGTCTGCCACCCTCCAGAAAATGAGGAGTTCTGTAGTTACCCTCATTATCTGCATGTATCAGGCTATCCGCCAGATTCCTCCCTCTTTTGAATGCCACCATTGGTGGTACACAGCAACTTTCAGATAATATATCATCATTTTGCAGAATATGCCAGTGTTTAAGACTGGTAGATTTAATAAAACCACCAGCTTGACTGTACGTAGTAAGCAGGAAGGAAAAGACTTGGATCACAACTATGAAAAAACGAGAACTGGAGGCTAATAGAAAAAATAACAAATTATTTATTGGGACATAACTAATTAAAAAGAGAAACCTCTCGCATGGTGCGCTTTATCAAAGAGTAGTTTCACTGGTCTTAATCAAACTCTTATATGGTTAGCACCGCCCACCTGTGTCCAGGTAAACACAAACCCCCAGGACACAAATTCCCTGTGAAATGAAACACAGGAAAGGGGCGTAATGCTCAGAGGGAAGAGATCCACATAGAGGGAATAAACAGGTAAAAAATTAATAAAAAAGACCAATCACATACAAAAGAAATATCAATAACACATATATATCAACTGTGGAAACATAAACATACACATGTCCAAATCTATAGTGAATATTCAATGTATATTTAACCCATTGATTTGTTCATTTTAATATCATAAGATGGCATATGAATGGTATATCATCAAACTCCTAGACACAATAGATATGGTTTAAAGGACATATGTAAAACACAATATTATTCTAGAAAAAAGTAAATATATAGTTAGAAAAAGGAAAACAAATAATAAATAATAAAGAAGAATAGATGCCAAAAGAAAATGTAGGACAATTGAATTCATTAATAAATATATATCTTATTTGATCACTAGAAAGCAGAAAAAAATGACAATAATAAATAACTTAATAAACAGACAATCATTATTATCATCGTGAGACGGAAGCATAGCAAGAATACTCATACAAAATGTTCATGAAAAATGTTTTAGATTTAAAATTTGTCCCTGAAGAAGCTCCTTTGCTGGAGGGAAACGCGCGTTGGACGCGCAATGTTGTCAGTCTCCTACTTGGAGCTGTTTTAATGTAGTGTCAGCAGTCTCCTGGCTCTAACTGTGTTGATCCCATTAGTTAGTTATTTATTTAATCCTTTAATTTTATAGTGAGTGTGCCTGCTTTCCTTGCACAGCACTGCCGTGTCTGGCAGGTCTATGCTGCAGTGTATGTACTAAGTGAACTTAAAGTGATTTGTTACCGGCGCTAACCACACCCAATCTGTGATAAAATAGTGCACAAAATTAAAATTCAAAATAAAATGTGTCAAGGTGATCACTGATCAAATTCTCAACCTTCCAGGAATGTGTACAGATTCCTTTCAATAGTAGCTTGTCCGGGATGGGAAGGGAGCGAAGATAGCAGGGATACACCATGAAAAATAAAAAATAAATGCATACAATAGTGTAATAAGTTCTTTTCAATCTGGATAAAACATGTATGTCTTGGCTCTATAGCAATGCCTACTTACAGCAGGTCAAAAGGTAAAAAGCATTGATCTACACAGCAGGTAGAAAGGTGTCAGGATCTTCAGGAACAACAGCCCAGGTTTACAGCATAAGAAATCAGCACCTCAGCTCAGACGTCAGTAGATGTGAGTGGATCAGAGACATGCAAAAGAAAGGCAGACCATAGTGTCGATCGTGCATAAAATTTATATAAACAAACAACAAATTTTAGGAATTGTACTCACATTGTGTACATAATCATAGTTCACATAAGGCTTTACTTGAGGCAAATGGAGTGCTGGTTCAGTGTGGAGCAGCTCACCGGGGATCTTCTCCTCAATGAATGCTCCTGAGGAAGTTGTCTAGTACGACGAAACGCGTAGAGCCACTTTCATTGCTGCAGCTGCTCTTTCTACTGAAGGCTTCAGAGTTGCTGAGTTCCCCCACCGTTTGCCTCCAAGACCGGATGCCGTCACCCCAACAGCGGATGTGACGTCAGACGCCATCTCCCACCCGGTCTGTTGTGAGTCTAAGGACAAGATCCCCGGTGAGCTGCTCCACACTGAACCAGCACTCCATTTGCCTCAAGTAAAGCCTTATGTGAACTATGATTATGTACACAATGTGAGTACAATTCCTAAAATTTGTTGTTTGTTTATATAAATTTTATGCACGATCGACACTATGGTCTGCCTTTCTTTTGCATGTCTCTGATCCACTCACATCTACTGACGTCTGAGCTGAGGTGCTGATTTCTTATGCTGTAAACCTGGGCTGTTGTTCCTGAAGATCCTGACACCTTTCTACCTGCTGTGTAGATCAATGCTTTTTACCTTTTGACCTGCTGTAAGTAGGCATTGCTATAGAGCCAAGACATACATGTTTTATCCAGATTGAAAAGAACTTATTACACTATTGTATGCATTTATTTTTTATTTTTCATGGTGTATCCCTGCTATCTTCGCTCCCTTCCCATCCCGGACAAGCAGTGTATGTACTACCATTATCACTGCATTTGCCAGCTTTATCACTCTAGCACTCTTATTTTAACACACTAAAGTCTCCATTATAGTGCGCAGTGCTGGCTGATCTAGCAAGGTAGCTGGACATTTAACCCATTGGCCACTCACTTGTGTACATCTATACACTTCCATTATTGGGTCTCACCGTTGCTCCAGAGGGGTTAACACCCTGACTCCTAGCAATCTGTGTCCTCCATATCCCACCATTATTAAGTGGTTAAATGGGATAGTATGAACTTATAACTGACGACAAGGTTGCCTGATAGCGTTGATTTAATATATTTTTAATTCACATTACACATTACTTTGGTAATATATGTTTTAAGTAAATTTATTAAAAGTTAATTTTTACACTGTTATGGTGTGCATTTAAGTGAATTCTTTTAGGGGGCACATCCATTTTGTGTTTCCCTTCACCTTTTCTAGATCCCATTCTGTATTAATTCCTGCAGGGGATAATGTATCCAAAGAATGGATCCAAAACATCTCCCGCTGGTTGAGGAGCTTTAATCTATCACCCCCTCTCATGGGCATGGGCACCAGTTCTACAGCAGAAAAATGAACATTTGATAGACCTCCTGAAGGACAGTCAGTAAAATGTTTTGAAACTGGTAACATGAAATCTTTTCTTTTAATGGAACGTATATGCTCCATGATTCTGTTTTTAACAGGGCGTATAGTGCAGCCCACGTACCCTTGGCCACAGCCACAGGTAAGAAAGTATATGACAAATTGTGAGTCACAATTAATAAAGGATGGGATCCTATAGTTCTTTTTAGAATAAATAGTCTTAATAGACTTAATTGGTTTCGCATAGCAGCAAACGCAACATTTTCCACATTTAAAAAAACCTTTTATTTTAAACAGATTTGTTAGACTTCTTAGAGTCAAACAATCTTGGAGAAAGATAGTCAGATAAGGATTTGGATTTCCTAAAAGTAATGGCTGGACCCTGGTTAACTGAACTATGTAGGTCCTTATCAAGAGTGAGGGTCCCCCAATGTTTATAAATGATAGAACGAATCTGTTCAGCCTGGCGACTAAACTGGGTGACAAATAGAGCAGACGTCACTCGATCCAATTCATGTTTCTTCTTGAACTTCACAGACGAGTTCGATAACAAATCGATCCTGTTTGTAGATTTGACACACAGATATGCTGCTTCAATATCAGTGTGATTATATTTTCTTTGAGCAAATCGAGTTTTTAATTCCTCTGCTTGATGCTCAAATAAATCGTCATTTGAACAAAGCCGTCTTAGTCGAAGGAATTCAGCCTTGGGTATACTTCGAATGATGATTTAGAATGACTGCTGTCTGCTTCCAATAAAGTATTACGTGAATGAGGCTTTCTAAAAATGTCCGTTTGAATAGTGCCTGTCGTGTCAATAAATAAAGTAATGTCTAAATAATTGATGTGATTCATGTGTTCTTCATAAGTAAATTTAAGATTTAAAGAATTAGTATTAAGTGTATGAATAAAGGCATGCAGTGATAATAAATCCCCATCCCAAATCATAATCAAATCGTCAATATACCGTTTATAGAAAATAATCTGATGACGAAAAGAATTATCAGCACCGAAAATGTGTGTGGATTCCCAAAGACCCACAAACAAATTAGCATAAGAGGGGGCAAATGACGTCCCCATAGCAGTACCCCGTGTCTGAAGATAAAATTGTGCATCAAAAGAAAAATAATTATGGGTGAGCAGAAACATAATAGAATCCAAAAGAAAGGCACGTAATGAAATGGACAATGTAGAAGCATCAAGAAAAAATTCCACTGCTCGAATCCCTTGCTCGTGATCTATGATTGAGTAAAGTGACATCACGTCCAATGTCACCCATCTAAAAGTCTTTTTCCAACTAACATTTTTTATATCTTAAAAACAAAAATAAAATAAATAACGAAAGAAAACAGAAATAGTCCTTGGCGCACTATCTGGTATATAAACCTGACAGAAAAATGAAGTCCAAAGATCTTGGTAGTGAGGATTGTTGGTCCGGAATCCAATCGTACTCAAAGTCCTCTGAGGTGGTGGAATCAGATTTGTGCGAATGATGCTTTAATGCATGCCAGACCAATATGATTGGGTTCAAAGCTGGATCTTAATGAATGTTGCAGATGTGTTTTGGGGTCAATGTCTTGGAAGGACTGGTGACCACTCCAGATGTGAAGTATTCAGAAATGTTACGTTCTTCCCTCTGAGCAATAATGACCTTCTGTATGTAGACTCTCTAATATGAGGAAAAAGCCTTAATGGACTGGTCATGCACAGCTGCATCTAAAGACTTAGTAAACAATTATTTGGAAGTCTGACAGGGAGGAGGAGTCAGACTTCCAAATAATTGTTTACTAAGTCTTTAGATGCAGCTGTGCATGACCAGTCCATTAAGGCTTTTTCCTCATATTAGAGAGTCTACATACAGAAGGTCATTATTGCTCAGAGGGAAGAACGTAACATTTCTGAATACTTCACATCTGGAGTGGTCACCAGTCCTTCCAAGACATTGACCCCAAAACACATCTGCAACATTCATTAAGATCCTGCTTTGAACCCAATCATATTGGTCTGGCATGCATTAAAGCATCATTCGCACAAATCTGATTCCACCACCTCAGAGGACTTTGAGTACGATTGGATTCCAGACCAACAATCCTCACTACCAAGATCTTTGGACTTCATTTTTCTGCAGGTTTATATACCAGATAGTGCGCCAAGGACTATTTCTGTTTTCTTTCATTGTTTGTTTTATTTTTGTTTTTAAGCTATTGTTGTACTTACCTTGTGGATAGGTTTGTGGTTTTTCAATCCTTAGGCAGCCGTCTTCTCAGTTTGTTATATTAGTCTGTAGAATTCACTAGTTTATTGTTGTATCTTTGTAAGGGAATTCCAACATTTAGAGCACTTATCCATCATTATCGTGTATTGTTAAATTAGGCTAATAGGTTAAGCGCTTAGTATATGTTTAGTTTAATTTTTTCTATCATAACATTTTTTATAGCGGATAAAAGATCCATAGAATCTCTCAGAAAAGAAGGCAGATTTTTTACCAGTGGCTGTAAAAAACCATCAATGTACTGTAGCGTGATAACCCATCTCCCAAAGATCCAATACTGGCCACAATGGGCCGCCCAGGAGGGCGGACAAGTGACTTATGGATCTTTGGGAGATGGTGGAAGATGGGCACAATAGGTGAGGCATTGTAGAGAAACTCATATTCCTTTGTGTTAAGTACAAATACACTGGCGACACAGTTTATTACACTGCGGCCAGATCCGCAAGCCGGGAGATTTCCCGGCTTGCTAGTGGCCGCCCCTCGGCGTGCCGCGCGTCATAGACGCGCGGTCACGCGTCTTCGGGAGCGTGCGCCCCCTGCACGCGCGTCCAGGGGCTCCCCGAGGGAGCCCTGGTGTCCCGCGATCGCGGGACAGCGGCAGGGGGTTCCGGGGGACCCGGCGGACCCGGCAGCGGTAGGGAGAGCGCCCCGATCGGAGGGCGCTCTTCCGCTGCTTCGGCGTGCGCCCGTCACTCTCGGGCGCGCGCCAGGCTACTGCTGCGGCACAGAACGGGCAAATGCTCGAATAAACTGTGCCGCAGCAGTAGGGCCTTTCCTTCTTCAAGAATCTCTTTCAAAAGGTGTAAAAACTCACATGTGGGATCATGTCAATTTTGTATAAGATTCAACATCCTCAAGTAATCTAAGTGCCTCTGCCTGATAATCTGAAGAAGAGGGCACCACAATGGCCCCTCCCTTATCAGCCTTTTTGATTGTAATAGACCTATCTTCCCTGAGGGCAATCATCTCCTGGAAGTCAATATCTGACAGATTCGTTTTATTTAAAGAGGGAACCCCCCGGGGTACAATACCCCTAGCCAATAACCTGAGATCCCTCTCAACCAGCTTCTCAAAGGTCTTAATATTATGATTGTTAAAAATATGAGGGCAAAAGGTTGATTTCTTCTTAAGACCTAAGTGTAATTGCCCAAAGAAGCTGAATGAGGAAGGGATCTCAGGCTCCAAATCCTGATTTTGTTCATCATAAAGATCTCTAAGATCTGATAAAGCACATTGTTCACGAAATGAATGCAAATCCAAATTCTCCATTGAAACATCAATACCATCAACATTCTCAGCTAGACCTCTATCAGTGGAATATAGTGGAACCTCTGTTGTCCCTTTTTTCTATTAAAATATTTTTTAAGAGACAATTTGCGAATTAATTTTTGGAGATCAATGATGGTATTGAATAAATTAAAATCTTGGTATGGGGCAAAATTTAAACCTCTATTTAGAACCGCAATCTGGTCATCTGTAAGAGTCTTATGTGAAATGTTGATAACATTATCCACAACTTCTCCTATGCATATTTCTTTCTTTTGCTCGATCCCCCGGATCCCCCTCCCCCCTTCTCTTCTTTGATGATCTCCTTGTCCTCTTTCGTTTTTTGACTCCTTTTGAAACAAGGAGTATGAAGGTTTATCTTCTTTCCGAGAGGGCATCATAACAGATTTTTGTGAAGAGTCGGTTTCAGGGGAGGTAGATCTAACTCGCCAATTATCATCATCATCACAAAAGGAAACGCCTAGTGAACGACTCTCATAGTCAGAACCATCTGACTCAAAACTGGAAGCGTTTCCATGGCGTTTTAGGATGGATTTATTCGGGTTCTTGGAGTCACCTTGTTTTTTATTATTCTGATATTTAGAACCAGATTTTGGTTGTGGCTTTTGTGCGTTTGTAGTGTAGCGTTGCCATATATAAACTTGCTGCTTCTCATAGTCTATCTTGTCCCTATCAAACTTTTGTTGTTTCTTAATCATTAGAGACTTTTCCATAGCACCCACGTTGCTTAAAAGTGTTTGGTCATATTTAATAAAATTCTCCATTTTTCTGCAACCTTTCAATTTATCCTGTAGGACTTTCACATTGGCTCTCACTTTCTTTTTTTTAATTTAGCTTATACTTAATGATCAATTTGATTAGCTTAAATGAGCAATGATCTAATATGGCTTTCCAGTCATTCTCAAAATCTTTATTAATAAAGCCAAAGGACGGTACCTTTTTCAAGCGTAAGCCTCACGGAATCCTTTTAACTCTAGCATAGTTCTCAAGAGTGGTAATGTCCCACCAATACCTAATGTCCTGTGATAACAGTTTTTCCAATCTAAGGAAGTGGGTAATTAAGTCAGCAGGCTCTTCACAGATGAAATTAGCACCTTCATCAAAAACTGACTCTGCCCTCCTCTGAAGGTGAGTGTCTCCACAGTTAAAGGCATAGGTATCAGTAACCCCTTCCTCATCCTCCACTTCTACATAATCTTCCATAATAAAAAACACACAGGATAGGAATAGCACGAATACTCACTCCAGAGAAATAAAAAAAAATGTTCCACAGAAAGAAAAAATGTGAATAAATAGATGCCACAAAAAATAAATAAATAAATGGTTAGAAAAAAAAATAACGATAGCACTCCAGTTCTCAAATCACCAATTAAGTGATTACATACATATTCACGGGGTATAAGCCTCTTCTTATAATGTCAATAATGAAAGTCTTAATTCCAGGCTGAGCAGCCGTGGCCAAACCAGCAATATGCGAAGCAGAGGAAAAGACCTCCCAGCCCAATGTTACAATCCTGGTAGATAGCGTGTATCACGCGCATGCTGTATTAACCCCCAGCAAAATGAATCCTTAGAGGGACCAAGGGCCCATCGTGTCCAGTGTTTTCCCGTTCAATGTGATCAAGGATTCATCACAGCTACAGTGCTTATTCCTACATGGTTGGTCTCCGATGTGCTGGGGGTTAATACAGCCTGCGCGTGATACACGCTGTCTACCAGGCTTGTAGCGTCGGGCTGGGAGGTCTTTTCCTCTGCTTCGCTTATGACTGTACGTAGTGGTAAATACAAGCCTGTCCTCCTTCTTATTTTTGGTAGCACTTACCTCTTTATCCAGTGCCCGGTCTAACACAGCAGGAGGATATCCCCTAGCCAGGAATCTACTACGTAGTTCTCCAATAGCTGGTTCAATATTATCCTTCCTGCTCGTGATTTTGCAGACCCGGACTTTCTGTGAAAAAGGTAATGCATCAATAAGAGAAGGAGGATGATGGTTATCTGCCCTTAAAATGGCATTTCTGTATGTATCCTTTCTAAAAAGATCAGTATGTAACTCCCCATTAGTCTGTGTAATGAGGACATCTAAAAAAGAGAGTTGCTGTGTACCACATCATCTGAAAAACACGGTGGAGGCAGTGATGGCATGGGCATGCATGGTTTACAATGGCACTGGGTCACTAGTGGTTTTTGATGATGTGAACGAAGACAGAAGCAGCCGGATGAATTCTGAAGTGTATAGGGATATATTGTCTGCTCAGATTCAGCCAAATTCAGTGAAGTTGATTGGACGGCGCTTCACTTTACAGATGGACAATGACCCAAAACATACTGCGAAAGAAACCCAGGATGTTTTTAAGGCAAAGAAGTGAAATATTCTGCAATGGCCGAGTCAATCACCTGATCTGAACCCGATCGAGCATGCATTTCACTTGCTGAAGACAAAACTTAATGCAGAAAGACTCACGAACAAACAACAACTGAAGACAGCTGCAGTAAAGGCCTGGCAAAGCATCACAAAGGAGGAAACCCAGCGTTTGGTGATGTCCATGCGTTCCAGACTTCAGTCATTGCCTGCAAAGGATTCTCGACAAAGTATTAAAAATTAACATTTTATTTATGATTGTGTTAATTTGTCCAATTACATTTGAGCCCCTGAAATAAGGGGACTGTGTATGAAAATGGTTGCAATTCCTAAACGTTTCATACGATATTTTTGTTCAACCCCTTGAATTAAAGCTGAAAGTCTACACTTCTATTGCATCTCAGTTGTTTCATTTCAAATCCATTGTGGTGGCGTACAGAGCCAAAATTATGAAAATTCTGTCAGTGTCCAATTATTTCCGGACCTAACTGTGTGTGTGTGTGTGTGTGTGTGTGTGTGTGTGTGTGTGTGTGTGTGTGTGTGTGTGTGTGTGTGTATATATATATATTTTTTTTAATGATAGGGATGTAAAGTAGGTTTGTAAATGAAAAAAAAAAATATGAAACCCTTAATACAGCTGAATCCCGTTATAACGCGGTGCTCTTGGTCCACATAATGAGCACGTTATAACCAGGATCGCGAAATGGTCGGCGCAATCAGGAAGAACGGTTCTGCGAGGACTTACCCGGCATCTGCAGCTCTCTCCACTTCATCAGGCTCCGAGGTGCTTACATACGCTCTCCCAAGCTTTCAATTTGACTGACTTTTGAGCGCAGGAGGGTCACATGACCCTTCTCTGATCAATGACAGCCCAACAGTGAATACATTTTATATAATACACATGCGGGAATTGAACCCTGATCACCCATGGACTGCACTGTGCAGTAGATGTTACGTTTGTTTATAGAGTCAGATTCATCACACCAATACTGTGGTGTAGCAGCTAGAGAAT
Organism: Ascaphus truei; assembly: GCF_040206685.1. Classification (NCBI taxonomy): domain Eukaryota; kingdom Metazoa; phylum Chordata; class Amphibia; order Anura; family Ascaphidae; genus Ascaphus; species Ascaphus truei. Next base: position 85,732 of record NW_027457210.1, on the reverse strand, counting down.
TGCACCAGCATATGAAAGATCATGGGTTCAATTCCCGCATGGTGTAGGGGTGTGTGTATATATGTGTATCAGCGTGTGTCTGTTAGCAATAATGCATTGAATATTATATAAAAATAAAACCTTGGAGATGTTTTTAAATCGGGAGCCACGCTCAGACAGCATTAAAAGCGGATTCGCGCTATAGCAGATTGCGCTATAACGGGGTTGAGCTGTACTAATATTTTGACCAACGGGTTGGAGTAAGCCATGCTTCTTATCTGTACCAACATTAAATACCCAAGGGTTTAAAGATTGGTACATGTCTGGAGTGTTTATATCTAGCTAGCTCCAACACTGTCCTGGGTTTCCATTACTCAATGCAATAACGCCGGGTCTCTCAGCTAGTGCAATATAAAAAAATGTTTGGTTTTTTTTTCAACTTTAAATTTTTATTGGAAAGTACAAATACAGCCAATGTTCCACAGCCCATTATTACATTTCCAGTTTTGTTAAACACATGTAATGACGCCTCGAAGACACATCCACTTAACACTTTACAAACAAGACCAGACGAACTTGACAAGGGGACAGGGAAAGAGGTTAGGGGTGGGAGGGAGGTGGTAGGTTGCCAGGCTCTGGTGCAGTTTTTTAGATATCTCTTGTTCAACCTTTTAGGCAATAGCTAAGGGTTTTAACTGGGACAGGTTCTTCTGAGGTTTCTTTCTTTTATTTGTTTTTCCCTATTCTATGACTACATGAAGGTCTGCTAACTGTGCGTCGCTGAGTCGTGTTGTCTAATCTGCCCTTAAAGGAGAACGCACCTAGTTTAATTAGTGCAAGATTGAGGCGGCGTCCACTCCTGGGATGTCTACCTGGGTCAACCATGGATCCCAGACCTTTAATTGTTCCATCCGGCAGACATGCCAAATTCTGTTTTTGATCTTAGGGATAATTGGTATCTCCTGCTGTTTCCATAATGCTGCGATCTCACATCTTGTGGCTGTAGCAAAATGCGCGATTAATTTATGCGACGCATTTGACAGACCCTGGATCCGCATGCCCAATAGGAACAGCCACGGGTCCAGGGGGATCTCCAAATCGAGAATCCGCTGAATCCAATCTCTGATTTGTTCCCAAATAGGGGCCCCCTTAGTGCAAGACCACAACATATGTCGGAGGTCAGCTGCTTCCCCACACTGTTTAGGGCAGAGAGGGGAGTAGCCTTTTACAAATTTCGCTAAGCGCGTCGGAGTGTAATACCACCTCATAAGGACTTTATATGCGTTCTCCTTTAATGTGGTGCAGATTGAGCTTTTCGCCGCCGCCTGTATAATTCTGTCCCATTCGTCGTCCTCTAAAGTCTCTCCTAGGTCTGATTCCCAGTGTCTCATGTAACTCAGTCTATTGTCAATGGGCGACTTCTGGCAGATCACTTCCCTGTACATTCTAGATGTGAGTCCCCTTGTGTCCGTATCTCTGGAACACAGCTGCTCAAAATTTGTTCGCGCCGGTCGAATTGGCGTTTTATTGTAGAAATCTCTGATCTGAAGGTACCTAAAAAATTTGTTTGGGATATTCTTAGAGGATTTAATTTGGTCAAATGTTTGTATGGTCGTTATGCCCTCCAGATCTTTTAGACGGGAGAAGCCCTTCTGAGTCCATATCAAGAAATTTTTGCTATTCAGGTCCGGAGCGAAGTCTGGGTTGCCCACTATTGGTGTCATTAATGATGTTTTGGTAGTCAAATTACATTTGAATTTCGTGGCCTCCCAAACTTATAATGAATTGACCATGGTCTGCAGCGGATTGTTCATCTTGCGTACCCCTTCTCTGGGTAGCCAGATTAAATTTCGGATTTCAATTGGTGCACAGCATCTCTTCTCCAACTCAACCCATCTCCGTAGGCTTGGGTCTGTGTGCCATTGGAAAATCTGCCCTAATTGGGCTGCTTTATAGTAGGCCTGCAAGCAAGGCACCGCTCACCCTCCGCAGGATGAATGGGACGTTTTAATATTCCTTTAGCAATTCTTGGGTTTTTCCCGTTCCAAATAAATTTTATAATTTTTGACTGGAGGGAGAGGATGTCCGCCTGCACCAAAGGGATAGGGAGACTCTGGAAAAGATATAGCATCTTTGGGAGGAGATTCATTTTCACGCTATGTATCCTCCCAATCCATGAGATGCTCCCCTTCATCCAGGTTCGGAGATCCTCCCCCAGCGTCTTTATGATCTTGGGGAAATTTGCTTTATATAAAGTTTTGTACTCCCTTGTGAGATAAACCCCTAAATATTTGATAGCGGAGGGTTGCCATTTGAACTGAAAATTGAGGTCAATCAGTTTTTCAACTTCTTTTGGTAGATTAATATTGAGGGCTTCTGATTTAGACTGATTGATCTTAAATCCCGAAATTTGGTTAAATTTGCCCAGTATGTTGAATACATTTGGGAGAGATGTGAGAGATTTGGTTATTGTGAGAATGACATCGTCCGCATATAGAGCGGCTTTGTGCATTTGGTCTCCCACAGGGATACCAGAGATATCTGGGTTATTTCTGATGTGTGCCGCCAAAGGCTCTATACATAAGGCGAACAGTAGTGGCGACAGCGGGCATCCTTGACGTGTTCCGCTTTTGATTTCAAACTGTTCTGAGGGGAAACCTTGATATCTCACTCTTGCTGTTGGGTTTTTATACAACGCCAGGATGGCCTGCAGGAGGCGTCCCTCAAAGCCAAATGCTCTCAGTGTTTCCGATAGGTAGGGCCAATCTATTCTATCGAAGGCTTTTTCAGCGTCCAGACTTAACACAATGGAGTGAATTTTTTCTTTTTGGGCCAGATCAATTAGGTCAATAATTCTCCTGGTGTTATCTGCCGCTTGTCTACCTCCGATAAACCCTACTTGATCCGTGTGAATTAACCCGGGAAGAACACTACCCACCCTGTTGGCTATAAGTTTAGAGTATATTTTGAGGTCCAAGTTAATCAGTGAAATGGGCCGGTAGCTCTTACAGTCTGCCGGGTCCTTTCCGGGTTTATGGATCACCGATATTGAGGCTTGGAGCATTTGTGCTGGGAATGAGGCCCCTGCTAAGATTTCATTGAATAACTTTAACATGTGGGGGGCTAGAATTTTTAAATATTTATTGTAATATAAGTTCGAAAAGCCATCTGGCCCTGGGGCTTTAGCCGGTTTTAGTGCTTTGATGACCCCAGAGAGTTCCTCCATCGTGAAGTCCGACTGGAGTGCCTCCCTTTCGCATCTCTTCAAAATGGGTAAATGTGCCTCTATTAAGAAGGTCCGTAAATCCTCCTTTGTTTTCGGATTATGGGTTACCTTATCTCCATTGTATAATATTTCGTAATACTTTTTGAATTCCCCTGCTATGTTCGCTGGGATGGAGGTAAGGTCCCCATCTTGGTTTCGAATTGCGTGAATGTGATAGTTTGGAAGCTTGTTTTTTTAGCTTATTGGCAAGTAGTGTGTCAGGCTTGTTAGCTTTTTCATAAAATTTCCGCTTGGACCAGGTCAATTCCTTCTCGGCCTGGGCGGAGAGGAGGAGGTTAAGACTAGTTTTAGTGGCTAGTATTTGAGTTAACGTGTGGGCATTCTTATTTTTTTGTGGAGGGAGGAAAGCTCTGCTAGCTGTTCCTCTAGCTTCAAAATTTTTCCCTCCCGTTCTCTTTTCCGTTTAGCGGCCAGATTCATAATGACCCCCCTGAGGGTAGCCTTATGGGCCTCCCACAGTCTGGAGTGCGTAGCCACACTCCCCTCATTCTCCTCGAAGTATTGTGTGAGCTTTTCCCCAATTTCCACCTGTAGGGCTGGGATTTTCAGCAAGATTTCGTTTAGTTTCCAGTTCGCTCTAGGTCTGTCTAGTGGGATTAGTGTGCACCGCAGCTCTATAGATGCATGGTCTGACCATGAAATATCATGGATCTCGGTGCGAGAGACCCCAGGGACCATTCTGTTGGATACAAGGAAGTAATCTATCCTGCTATATGTGTCATGTGGGTGTGAGTAGAAGGTGTATTCTCTCAGTCTCTGGTGTTGTTCCCTCCAGATGTCGAGTAGTTGGCAGTCACGTAACCCTTTTTTAATTGTTAGTATGTCAGATCTGTGTGTAATATTAGTGGATGAACATCTGTCAAGGTCCTCCCGTAGTGCCCTGTTCAAGTCTCCAGCGACAATGATATTACCTCTGGCCACTTTGTTGAGTTTCCCAAAGAAGGTAGAGAAAAAAACGGGGGCCGTCTCATTAGGGGCATATATTGTTGCTAGAGTAATTGGGAACCCTTGGATTGCACCTCTTACTATGAGGAATCTGCCCTCTTTATCTTTGAAAGTCCTATCGGGTACGAACGGTATTCTTTTATGAATTAGTATGGCCACCCCTTTTTTTTTGACTTTCGCGGAAGACAAAAAGTGTGTCGGGTAGTCCTTATCCAGGAATTTGGGGTAGTTGTCTTGAGAGAAGTGTGTTTCTTGCAGAAACAGAATTTCTGCCCCTTTACGCTTATAATCTCGGAAGGCGATTCTGCGTTTAACCGGGCTGTTAAACCCCTTAATGTTATGTGATACTAGCCTGAGTTCCTTACTCATTTAAAAGTATGAGATGACTTTGCTGCCGATATCTGTTCTTGATTGATGCACCTGGACCACAATCCCGACCTCCTCTTCTTCTCGAACTGCAATACCTCACTTCACCACCTACAGCAATACACAAGGGGGAGCACACAAGAGGGTACACCTGGGGGGACACAACAAACACTAGACAAGACAAAAGACAGTAGAATTCTCGTCGTCTCGGCGACGTCGCCTCCTTGACGAGATCACCGCCTTTGGGAAGCTGGACTCCTCTCCAACCGCCCGGAGGAAACGTGGGATGAAGTTCACTCACCCACCGCGTCCAGTCCCAAAGGACTTCACTAGGGCCCAGGAGATCCACCCTCCTCCCCCCTAGTGCGTGGCCCATGCGGATTTTTGAAGCAGGTCACTCCCCCCCACTCCTGCCTCGCTCTTCCTGAGCTTGAATGAATAAAACCTAACATATACTATGCATAACCAGAGTCTGTCCCGGCTTTGTTCACCCCTGTAGTGTATCAGGCTAATCCCTCGGTGTCATGGCCTCAGCAACCTGTGTTTCTTTGCTTCTCCTCCAGTTCTCGTCCCCCTACTTGAGGTCTGGTCCCCGGCCACGGTGAAGCTGTCACCAAATAAAGAAACTCACCCCCGAGTGAAAGAGCGGTGATCCCCGACACCCCAACTACAGATGTCCAGTGATCAAGCAACCTGCGCTGAAACTGAATCCCTGGTGAGAAAATTTGCGGCCTACCTTTCTGATGATGGCGGCCCCCGACACAAGATGGCGAAGCAGCTCTAGAAGGCGGGAATCCACAGTGAACCGCAGGAGCAGGAAGAGAGCGGTGAGCGGGAAACAGGAGCGGGCGCACGCACCTCCGCACTGGTGAGAGACGTCTTCCAAAATGGCCGCCCCCCGGATACGCATCACAGCTGTGCCCCGGAAGGAGCGGCGCCATCTTGGAGGTGGCGCGGAACCAGCTCCCACCGGCGCGACCAGATGACGTCACCAGCAAGACCAAGGACAGCCGTAAACCCATCAAGGCGTCCAGAATGCGCCGGATGACCCGCGCAGGCCTGGATTAGTCACCTCACCGGCCCGACGCGGGGTTTTTGAATTTTGCGTCTGGGAAGAATAGAAAGACATACGGGAAGGGAATTAGTATAGCGCCGTAGCGGCAGAACCATTAAGCGAGTAAGGGCAGGGTGAGTGATAGAGAGGGAGTTAGTAAGAGGATAAAAGCAAGTAGATGAGAGGAAATAAGCCGAAGTGGAGACATTTAAGGAGACAATACTATAAGAAGGAGTAAGGAAGTAGACTTGAATTTAAAGTGGGGTAGGGATGCAGCAAGTAGTAAGGAAGTGGTAGAGGGGAGAGCAAGGAGGAGAGGAAGTAGGGAGCTAGAAAGAAAGAAGAATAAATGTGGAGAAGTGAGGAAATCAGAAAGCTATAGAAATGTGCAAGTTAGATAGTGGGAGTGGTGACTGGAAGTGGAGTGAAGGGGGACGTGAAGTAGGACTTGGTAGGTTAGGTATCAAAGGAGGTAGAGAAGTGTTAGTAGGTTGGTGAAGACAGGTTGAGTGGGAAAGGAGAAGGGAAGTAAGGAGCAGGGCGACACAAGGTTTAGATAGACAGATGAGATCGCTGGGGAAGGTTGAAATCAAAAAAATGTTTTAAAGCACTTTACTACATTTGTGAAGTAAGGCTTTAACCGAACATGAAAATCAGTATTCTGAAGGAGCAAGTCACTCGCTTTTTATAAAAAAAAAATTTTTTAAAACAGGATTGAAGCAGAGGGTCTCCCCAAGCTGAACCGCATTCATTTCAACTCTGGGACCCCCCCATTTCCCATAATACTTCCCTCCAAAGGGGGTGCCAGGCTATACGATAAAGGGGGTAACCAGGCTATACAATAAAGGTTACCACTGGAACGGTGGGCCCCTGGCAGCTACCTGGCACCATAAGCCAGGGGCCCGGCATTATAACATGTGAACGTTAAAGTGTCCCCTGTCTTTCCACTTTTCATAGAAAAATGGAAAAAATGTGTGGTGCTCTGAAAAAAAGCCTCAAAATATGTAGTACAAAAATTGTAACGTTCAATAAATGTATATAATGATTCCTGAAATGAAAACCCAGTGGATAAGGGATAGCCAATCCATAGGACACAGAACAATCATGTATTAATCACTGCTCCATTGTAATCTGACTAGTGGGCTAGGGCCCCCACGAGCACTGTAGTAAGGGGCCACACAATAAAGTGTCCCAGCATATAATGTCAGAATGGAGAATGTGCTTGTGATAAAATAACTCACAGTTACAGTTGGTAATGTCCTTTTGGCTGTGCAGGTTTCTTCTTTCACAGTAGGGGGCGTGCTTCTGTTTTTTCTGGATGACTTGACACGAAGCAAAAGGATAAAGCAGGCACTAATACTCGGGAAAGTAAAAAAAGGTTGAATGAAATCCAGGAGAGCGTGTGCCCATAAAAAAAGACTATTTTAATGGAAACCACAAAAAAAATACAGCTACATTACGGGGTACACAGACCCCCACCAACGCAATTCGAGCCGCGTTGGTGGGGGTTTGTGTACCCCGTAATGTAGCTGTATATTTTTTGTGGTTTCCATTAAAATAGTCTTTATGGGCACACGCTCTCCTGGATTTCATTCAACCTTTTTTTACTTTCCGGAGTATTAGTGCCTGCTTTTTCCTTTTGTTTCGTTTCCACTTTTCATGTTCCCTAAGCCTAAGACTCATGAAACGTTCTATATGTAAGTTTTAGGTGAGATATTTGAGTAGAAATGCAATCATGTTGTTTGCAGGAGTTTGGGGGGGGCAAAGATATCAGTAGTCTCCTAATTCTCCCTGGCGTGCAGGCATGATTTGCCAGTACGTGGGTTGAATTACACCAGGGCTGCCCAGTGACTCCTGATTTTCAAGCCCAGATATCCCAGTCCTATTTCCCTTACAGCTATGAGTCTGCCCAAGTTATCCTATGTATTAAAGTATGTTTTATTTCATTTGTGTGTAGCGGTCATGTAAAATGGCTACAGTCATCTCTCCTGCTGACAGTAAGGCCTGGTAAGTTGTGGGCATGCCAGCAGTAATTATGGAGGTTTGCCCTCACACCCTGGTGGGGTGCCCTGTGTATGGATGGGAGTGGTCACATGCTCTGATTCCATGGTTAGTGATGTCAGAGGTGTGTCAGCTTCCAGAGTGTACATAAGGCACAGCACTGTGTCTAATAGTTAGTTCTATCTGAGTCCTGAGTTCTGTAGGAGTTCTGAATAGTCTGCGAGAGTTATGTTATAGTAGCTGAACAGGAAGACTGTGTCCAGGGACCTGGCACAGGGTAAAGACATCCCGGCTGGGATAGGGAATCCCTATTAAAGGAGAATTACACCTTTCAAAGGGAAGCACTGAGGGACAATGAGTGGCTAGAGAAACTACTGCGAGGGGCAGTTAGCCCACCTCAACCAATAAAGATGCTCTTAATCACAAACCCTCTCGTGTACATGTGTGGAGTGAATGTACAGAGAGGAGCACCACAGAGGAGTTCCTCGTCAGGACCATCCCCAAGTGACCGAAGGGACCCTGATGAGGTGGAGGCGCTGCACTGGAACTAGGTAGGACTCCGCACACTACCTCAGCTGCCTGTCTGGACGGGTCCTCCCCACACACCATTATGCGGGAGACTCAGGAGTCCTGTTGCCAACAGGTGCACCACCAGACACTATCACACTGTAATGGGGACCGGTTAGACCACAGGAGCCAATGTGAGATTGGGTGGGTCAGGCCGGGCCAGAAATACCGTTACATTTGGAGGCGAGCTGCTGAGATCAGATCTGTCAACAGGACAGGCTCTAGCTAGGCACACTGGGAAACAGGGAGAGCGTCTGCTGCCACTCTGTGCTGCGTAGGGACGGACCTAGGGGTGGTCAGGGGCTGACAGGGTATTGTCAGTTCGCAGGGATGACCTAGGGGCCTGAAAGGAGTGAGGGGTCTGGAGCCGGGCTATAGCTGACCGAGTCACTTTGAGGTAGTGCTAGTTGGTAGGACGCCAGAAGGGATAGCCTGTTAACGTGGTCAGGAATCCTGGAGAGGGTCTGCGCTAGGCTGACCAAGAGAGGTAGACGCCCCAAGTACTGCATGGCAGAGCCAGAGTACTCTAGCCCATTCCAGACACTTACCATAGGGAGCACAGACTGGGAGGAAGGAGTTACAGCAGACACTGAGAGAGTGAGCCTAGCCTGAGGTAGTGCAACATGAGTCCAGCCTAGATCAGGTACACATGTGGTGGTGCATCTGAGCAATCTTTATTGTACTGGTGTGGTGGCTGCCCCGCAGAGCGGAGCCCCATGTACGATAATTGGTACGAGAGCGTGACAATCCAAGGAATGGAGGATCCGCGTGGTGCGGAGAGCCCAAAATGGCGACCAGAGGCTGATGGGGAAGGCACCCGTGGCGTGCGCCCCACTGAAGAGCAAACTGTCGCTGAGCTGTCTTTAACTAATCTGCTCTGGAGTGGAGCGAAGGCCGTGGCTGCCCCGTTTTTGTCCTGTCTGGGACACCGAGGGGCCACCCTTGAAGAGTGTGAGGACATTGTGATAACTGGGGGGGAACCCAGCGAGAAGATCAAACAAACTGACATTTCGGGCTTAAAAGCCACCCAAAATGGCGGTTCCCGCTTGCTAGGGAGACCGCATGGGCCAGTCGCAGAGAAAATGGCTGATACAGAACTTGCAAAAAGCTGGCCGGGAATGGCGCGAACAGCAGAGCCCCGCCCTGATGGGGGGTATGGCGCGAAAGCTACGGCTGCGCCTTCATGGACAGTGACTCACTCGGCCCCTGTGCTGAGTCAACCGCTTAGTCTATGGGACCCTCCCCTGATTTCCACCAGGGGGAGTGACTTTCAATTATGGCCTGTGGGAATGCACCCACTGGGCCCAGGGACTGATATCCAGACGGCGCCACTACAAGAAGTAGCTCCGGCCGCAGAGGTAACGTGCAAAAAGGAGGGATATTTTGCACGAAAAGCAGCTGCCAGGAGAAGGCGGGAACTAGCCGCGGCCCAAGAATCCCACTCTGATGAGGAAATTGGCGCGAAAACGCAGACCGCGCCCACCAGGACTGAGAAAGGCGCGGCCTTAATTAAGGGGCATGCTATTCCCCTGTGGGATCCGCCCATAATTGCAACCCCTGGGGGCGGGTTCCAGCTATGCCAGCGGAAGGAGGAGCCGAAGCACGAAGTGGCTGGCCCAGAAGCTTCTACCGGTCAGTTGCGAGGAACCACTGACCTGGAGAGACCCATACTGAAAGTGGTCCCTACCAAAAGAATGGCCTGCTCCTCCACTGTGGGAACTATGGTATCCACCCAGCCCTACTCGGTACCCGGCGGGGTACTGGTAGTCAGGGTGGCTAACACCGAGACGGTGGTCGGGCTCTGCCTACAATGCGGGCTGCCCGGAGGCATTGTTAACACGGCGGCACGCTGCCCACAATGCGGGACACTATACTTATGGCCAATGCCGACGTTCATTCCGATCCAATCTGCTGACCCCCCGGGGGATACGGCTAGGCGCTCCGCCGAGTCCCCTGGTGCACTGTGGATCAATCGTGCAAGTCCCGGAGAAAGGGGACTGGAGTCGATTAAATCGGCTGGGTCAGCAGCAACCGAGACGGTCGGGTCACTCCCCGACCGCACTGAGAAAAGACTATCACCCCGATCGGTGACCCCTAAGTCGGGGAAGGCAGAATACTCGGATGAGGATCTCCGCGAGCTAGCGGAGGTGAAATCGAGGCCCAGGACAGAACCGGGGAGGACGACACCCCGTAGTGTGAGTAGCAGCCTGGAAAGCAGGGCGTCCCCCGCAGATCGGCGAGCCGAGAGACGGAGTCCCTCCGCCTCAGGACATGGTGGCGACGGGCGAGAGACGCCTACACCCCTGCGGAATGGTAAGAGAAAGCCACTCACTTACCTTGCTCCGGTAGACGGTGTAGCGGAAACAAGGCCGTGCCAGGCCCAAGACGCACGTGCGGAGGAGATACCACTTCCGGTGGAGACGACGGCGGAGCTTCCGGATGTCGTCATCGAGGAAGAGATCCCGCATGGGGGTCCCACCCAAGATGGCGGCACTTCCGGTTCCGGTGAGGACATCATTTCCGGTGGCGACGGCGGAACAGACGGGAAAGATGCAGCAACGCTTCGGCGATCGGGTGAATGTCCCCGATCACCTCAAGGGCCCAAGAGCTGGATGGGAGACCCGCAGACGGATGAGGGTGAGCTATCCTCCTTGGAGCAGTCCATGGACAGCCGGGAACGGGTCGTAGTCCCGTGGCGTATCCCATCTTGCCCCTACGCCCAACCCCACGCCCTAGGTAAAACCCCTGCCCCCATCACATGTTCCCCGGGGTCCCCGCCTAGTCTGGAACTTGTGGACATACCTTTGGGGGGGGAGGAGAGACGGACTGGGGAACGACAGCGCAGTTGCGCTACGGAGGGCATTTCTCGGGGAGGGGGAGAATTAGGCAAGGCCGCGGTAGGCCGGTGGTTGCCCCCTGTGACCAATAAAACAGAGGACAAGGCCCTGGGATCATCACGGTGGTCCGTACCACGGTCAGCACGGACATCGGGGGTATTCTCATGGGGGGATGCGAAAGAGAGTGACTCAGGGGATTCACATAGGTTCAAGGAACACCGTTGGTGGGCCCCCCTCTTTGAAGGTTATGTGGCCTGGATGGATCGTACGCGATTCCTTATTAGAAGGGAGGATGTAGTTGACTTTTGGTGGGCCAAGGGAGAATTCACCCCTGAACAGCGAGACAGAGAGCTGCAGGAACGGTGGTATAAGATTGAGCACAGGGAGATAGAGCCCATGGGTCCCGATACACTGTCAGACCCTGTGGATCCTGACGAACCCCTGTCATGGGTGCTACCTGGGAGGGCAGGTAGGGCTGACCTAATTAGGATCAGTAGAGCGGAACGGGCAATAATGGCTCGATACAAGTCTTCCCACGGGTTGGAGTACCCTTATGTCCCTGAACCCCTCATGGAGGAGATAGAAGAGAACAGGGAAAGGTGGCTTAGGGAAACCATCGAGATGTACCTAGTCAATAAGGGGAGTGACGTTACTGGAAGGAGGGCAGAGGACAGAATAGATCACCTGATGCGAGTGTGGAGTATAGGGAGGAATATACACAAACACAGGGTGACCTATAGGCCCGAGAGGGGACTGCCTAGGCACTATCATGTCACGGTCCTGGACATGGGTGGTAGAGAGGTTAAGAAACCTGACCCGAGCCACTATTATTAGGGGGTACTAAGGCATTTTGCGGGCTCGTGGCTGCTGGTCGGGGCGGGCTTGGCGAGATGTCACTGTGGTCATTTTTTTTTGTATAATGGACAATCTGTGAGGTTAACAATTATGTGTTATGTGTTACAGTGCTTCCTGGAAGAAGGCATTTAAATTTAGGTCCCAGCGAGGACGATGGGATTCACCAGGGGGAGAATGTAGCGGTCATGTAAAATGGCTACAGTCATCTCTCCTGCTGACAGTAAGGCCTGGTAAGTTGTGGGCATGCCAGCAGTAATTATGGAGGTTTGCCCGCACACCCTGTGGTGGGGTGCCCTGTGTATGGATGGGAGTGGTCACATGCTCTGATTCCATGGTTAGTGATGTCAGAGGTGTGTCAGCTTCCAGAGTGTACACTGGCGACACACTTTATTCGAGCTTGGCTAGTCCCACGAATTCGGGTATACCCGGGTGTATTGAGGTTTGTGACTGTTTTCTGCCCGAGTACATTGAGTTATTTTCCAAGCAGGGATTGAAGCATTTTATTCCCGCTGGCTGCAATACTGCACAGTATATATATATAAACTGCATTACAATTCATGAATTTATGCCATCTGGTAGACACGCGAAGCATTGCAGCCTATTAAATCCTAATCATTATCATTTAACAGATCAGCCGCCCATCAGCCAGGCATGAACCCAGGCTGGGAAGGCAAATGCAACGGGGCTTGTCAGAGGTTAGGAGTGGCGCATTCCAGGTATCTGCCAGGTACATACCGGGTATTTGCTCGAATAAAGTGTGTCGGTGCAGTACATAAGGCACAGCACTGTGTCTAATAGTTAGTTCTATCTGAGTCCTGAGTTCTGTAGGAGTTCTGAATAGTCTGCGAGAGTTATGTTATAGTAGCTGAACAGGAAGACTGTGTCCAGGGACCTGGCACAGGGTAAAGACATCCCGGCTGGGATAGGGAATCCCTATTAAAGGAGAATTACACCTTTCAAAGGGAAGCACTGAGGGACAATGAGTGGCTAGAGAAACTACTGCGAGGGGCAGTTAGCCCACCTCAACCAATAAAGATGCTCTTAATCACAAACCCTCTCGTGTACATGTGTGGAGTGAATGTACAGAGAGGAGCACCACAGAGGAGTTCCTCGTCAGGACCATCCCCAAGTGACCGAAGGGACCCTGATGAGGTGGAGGCGCTGCACTGGAACTAGGTAGGACTCCGCACACTACCTCAGCTGCCTGTCTGGACGGGTCCTCCCCACACACCATCATGCGGGAGACTCAGGAGTCCTGTTGCCAACAGGTGCACCACCAGACACTATCACACTGTAATGGGGACCGGTTAGACCACAGGGGCCAATGTGAGATTGGGTGGGTCAGGCCGGGCCAGAAATACCGTTACATGTGCTTTTACTATAAATGTCTATTCAGCCAGCTCAGGCATCCATATAGGTGCCGGGAAGTCTGCATAGACATCGGAGAGGAGAAGGGATGTTGAGAGGTGTCGGGGTGTGAAGTGGCCAGGGCAGGGCTTAGTACTGGGTCCGGAGAACAGAGACCCCCTGCGGGGAGGACACTCTGATCTGCCAGACTCAGTGGAGTCTGCCCAGTAGGTGACAAGGGGTTGACTAGGGGAAGCAGCAAAATGTCGGCGCGTTTTCCCATTGGTCAATCCGTATGTCCCGCCCACGGGTCATCCCGAGCCGGCTTAGCCCGTCCCCTCCTCTGGCGTCAGTCAAAGGACGAGCCCCTATTCTTATCGGTTGGCGGCAGGGTTTCCCATGCTCCAATTGGTCGCTCCTTCCTCCATGCTGAACATAGAACAGTGGAGGGTATGTAAGGACAAAACCCCAGTCAGAGAACCAGACGATCTAGTGACTTGTGTCGATGAAGCTAGGGCGGACTTTTCAAAGTTGCTGTCACGAATACCAGAGCAACCGGCTTGGTTTTGAAGCTAGGAAAAGTCTGCCCTGCAGAGACTAAGTCAGACGTGAAGTTCAAGTTCTCATTTGGAACGTAGCGGTCGCGGCTAGGAACTGAAGCCAAAAAGAGGACCAGAAAGCCCGGGTGTATATCCCGGTCAGGTTAAGCGTACCGAAGCATTCGCCCTGCACCTAGTAGAGCCTAGATTTCACCCCCAGCAAGTGTGCTTTTAGCTGTATTTTGTGTATTCATTGTGTTGTACGCGGGTTTACCCGAATAAACTGCATTTTGTTCTTACCACCTTGTTTGCCTAGCGAATGATCCCGGTAAAAATAATTGTAAAATCTCCTGGTCTCCCGTGAGAGACATTAGGGAAGGCCTAGTGATGTCACGGCCACGCCTCCCCGTCACGAGCGATCTAAAGTCCACAGATCACTCAGGCGACAGGCGCGCACAACGCCATGTGCTCTGTCGCACACGCACTATATCACACAGCAGAAGCCAATGCAAATTATCGACTATGGGGACATACTGTAGTACATGGCACAGCACCCCAAACCCACCTTAGCAACCTTGATACCCTCTACAATTCAATATGTCGCTTTGTCCTCCAATGCAACGACAACACACATCACTGCGAAATGCTCAAAGAACTAGATTGGTCATCACTAGAGTCTAGGCGCAAAGTTCATCTTTCCTGTCTTGCCTTGAAATACTTTCTCGGCAAGCTACCCACCTATCTGAACAAGCTCCTCACCCCTACCACGTGCAGCACTTATCATCTGAGATCAGACTCCAACAGACTGCTCATGGTCCTAAGGTTCAACAAAGTATCCGTCCGTCCTCCTCATAGGCCTTCATTAATACCACCGGCGGCGTGACACGCGCGCTACCTCAATGCGATGCGCTGCCCGAAACTTGCACTGCAGGCAGGAGGCATCGGGAGGCGAGGCCATGATGTCACGTGAGTGGTTCAGTCTCATTGGCTGAACCGCTCACATGACGCGGCCATCGCTCCAGAAAATAAAATTCTTGGATCTGTTCGAAAATTTGCGCACTTGGCCGCCTCGTTGGTCACCCATTCTTAGTGTGCGCTCATAGGAAAACTTTTATTTGTTTTGGTGGCGCACAACGTTCTGCGCTCCGCCGCTTCGGGTATAATCACGGCCTTACCGTGCACCCCAAAACTGGAACAACCTACCAGAGACTCTTGCAGATGCCACCAGTCTAAGTGCTTTCAAAACGAAGGCTGTCTCACATTTTAATCTGGTCTGTAACGGTTACATGCGCCTATAATATATATATTATCTCTAACTGTGCATGCAATGTCTTGTATATAATGTATACCATGTTCACTTAATGTAACTATGGATTTGTAACCATGTATCTGGCATCATAACTCTGTGCCCAGGACATACATTGAGAGTTACCTCATTTTCAAGTATTGCTTCCTTCCTGGTAAAACATTTTATAAATAAATAAAATATCCGAGGCCTAAGGAGCGAACACATGATTAGGAAATGCAGGAGGGGGGCGCAGGACCCTCCAGGACTGAATGGGTGAAAATCCCTCAGCTGCCCCAGGGACATCAACTTTAGGATTTCCTGTACAAGTGTACAGGCATACCCCGGTTTAAGGACACTCACTTTAAGTACACTCGCGAGTAAGGACATATCACCCAATAGGCAAACGCCAGCTCGCGCATGCGCCTGTCAGCACGTCCTGAACAGCAATACCGGCTCCCTACCTGTACCAAAGCTGTGCGCAAGCGGGGAGACTATAGAGCCTGTTACACATGTGTTATTTACATCAGTTATGCGCGTATATGATGATTGCAGTACAGTACATGCATCGATAAGTGGGGAAAAGGGAGTGCTTCACTGTAAGTACATTTTCACTTTACATACATGCTCCGGTCCCATTGTGTACGTGAATGCGGGGTATGCCTGTACCACCTGATAAGATTACACAAATAATGCAATAAATTGCACCCATTTAAGAAATATAGCGCTGTGCCATTTGTTCAAATAGAGCTGCGTTAACGTTCTGCCACCGTTAACCTGCGTTAATAGATGCGACCAAATCTGTACATCATTTTCTTTTACACTACATTAAGGTGAGACTATAATTACACGTTTATAATGTGAGGTCTATGAGCTGAAAGCGCAGCTTAGTGCAGGGGTGAGCAAACTTTTTATGCCGAGCCCCCCTTTTCATCCATAAAATTTCTCGGGCCCCCCCTGGCTGACGTAATCAAAATCACATGAAAAAAAAAAAACCTTTATTAAACGGTATACAATATAAATCCAAATATGTCTATAAATACTTACATATTTCAACAGCTCGCGCTTGCAAAATTAGGCTGCGTCCACGCTGCCGCTGAGAGCGGTGACATCACCAACTCTCCAAGCCTGAGCGCAGGGTGTCCTGCATCATTTTGCAAGCGTGGATCGGGGCTATTTGTGTGTGTGTGTGTGTGGCTGTGTGTGGCTGTGTGTGGCTGTGTGTGTGGCTGTGTGTGTGTGTCTGTGTGTGTGTGTCTGTGTGTGTGTGGCTGTGTGTGTGCATTGACTTCTGCTGAGCGCACTTCAAAGTCAATTTTGTTTGTCTCCCCAAGCGCTGAGCTTGGGAGAGCGTACGTGCACAAAGGCAATACTTTTGGGGGGCATTCATCCACCTCTTTGCTACCTCCCTTCCATCTCCCCCCCCTTTTTGTTTCTACCTTATTTATTTTTTCCGTTTTCAATGTTTTCACTTTTTTTTATTATTTCTGTACATTCATAGTATGATTGATACAGTGGCAGCCGACCCTTTCCCTCGCAGAGGATCGCAGCGAAGCAGGTTGCCAGCGGAGGAGAGCAGGAACACAGCGCTATTGCAGGGCAGACACCGGGAGGGGCGTTTGACTTCACCGTGCTCGGGCGTGCTCCTCCCCGTACCTCCGAAGCCCCTGCGCGTGCGCACACACCATCACGAGGCCGCCACCTGCACTATCTTGTTCAGCCACCCGCACACATCTTCGGCTGCCCGCCCGTGCACATCTTATTGGCCGCCCCTCGCGTACAGCTTTTTCGTCCTCCCGCGCAAAGCGTCTGCCGGCCCGCGCACCCAGATTTCGCCGCACGTCGCCTGCGCCCCCCTAAATCTTGCACCTTATTGCCCCCCCCCCAGTTTGCGCACCACTGCATTACAACACACACTCTCTCTCTCTCAATCAATCACCACATACACACACACACCACATACACACACACACAATCCCCCCCCCCCACACACACACACACACACTCACTCCCCCCCACACACACACACACACAATCCCCACACACACACACTCAATCCCCCCACACACACACTCAATCCCCCCACACACACACTCAATCCCCCACCCACACACACACACAATCCCCCCCCCATACACACACACAATCCCCCCCCCATACACACACACAAAATCCCCCCCACACACAAACACACCCCCCCCACACACAAACACACTCAATCCCCCCCCATACACAATCCCCCCCCACACACACTCAATCCCCCCCGCACACACTTAATCCCCCCCCACACACACACACTCAATCCCCCCCATACACTCAATCCCCCCCCACACACTCTCAATCCCCCCCCCACACTCAATCCCCCCACGCACACACTCAATCCCCCCCCACACACACACACAATCCCCCCCCACACACACACACAATCCCCCCCACACACATACACACTCAATCCCCCCCACACACACACACTCAATCCCCGCCCCCACACTCAGTCCCCCCCACACACACTCAATCCCCCCACACACACACACACTCAATTCCCCCCCACACACACACTCAATCCCCCCCCCACACACACACACACACTCAATCCCCCCCACACACACAATCCCCCCCCACACACACTCACTCAATCCCCCCCCCACACACACTCAACCCCCCCCCCCCCCACACACACTCAATCCCCCCCCCCCACACACACTCAATCCCCCCCCACACACTCAATCCCCCCCCACACACACTCAATCCCCCCCACACACACTCAATTCCCCCCCCCCATACCTTGTGACCTTGAGCAAGTCACGTTATCTCCCTGTGCCGCAGGCACCAAATAATAGATGTATGTGTAGGGATGTGGTAGGAGCCTCATATGTGTGTTCAGTTGGTGTTTTGACTGTTCAGGAGAGTCATGTGGAGGTCTGCGCTGATGCAATAGCTGTGAGTCTGTGCAGCTCAAGGCAGAGAAGCTCCGCTGAGGAACTACAACTCCCATGAGCTCCTGGGCAGTCACCTGACTTGAGGAGCCAATCGGAAGGCTAGAATTACGGGAGGAGGAAAGGGAAGCGTGGGGGAGAGGCTAGTCAGAGGGGATCTGGAAGGTAACGGAGGAGGGTGTATGCGTGCAGGGGGTCCGTGACCCGCCTGCATAGGCTAGCTTTACCCCGCAGGCCCTTAGGAGAAACCCCTGAGTCACAGTGTGCTGCTGTGCTGCAGGGACGGCCATAGTGCTAGCGATCAGTCACCTTACTGTGTACACAGTTAGGGACAAGCGTGCGGAGCAGGTTTGCTGGTGAGCTGCTTGGGACCAGACAGCTGCACTGCGGACATCCCAGACAAGCAAGGATTCGGCTGATCCTTTTCCAAGTATTACCGGTCACCGCCGTGACCGGAAGGTAGTAGATACGTCAAGTGCACCAACACCGGTCAACAGGCGCTGATCCCGCCTTAGGCGTAACTATAGGGAGACACTAGCGAGTACACACCGCTATCGTACTATTACACGGACACGGTGTGTGGGGCACGCGGTGACGGGATAGAGACACTCATAAGAGCGTGGCTGAGCCACTATTGTACAGGACAATAATCCCTAGGGGTGTGGCCGAGCCACTGATGTTAGAAGGACATTATCCGTTAGCGGTGTTAGGGTATGATAGAGTATAAGTATAGTGTTATAAGATAAGTGTTTGCATATTGGGTTATTGCCACGGTTCATATAGAGTATAAGTTTATTATTGCACATAGTAAAGTTGGTTGCACGCATTGTATCGGTGTGTTTCTTGCCCAGGGGAATCTTACATGACGGTGATCCTGGGTAAGTGGAGGCGCTGCGCTAATAAGTGTTACCCCAGGCTCCCAGCTAGCGGAGGCTCAGATCTCCTGGAGCCGCAGGTGCGCGCAGTTACCCGAAGTCGCTTAGAGTGTCAGAAAAAGGGCTACAAATGTCTTTTTTTATATAGCGCCATTAAATGTACATAGCGCTTCCCAGCAGTAATACATGTGACAATCATATAAATTACAAATAACAGGTCATGGGAATAAGTGCTTCAGACATAGATTGTAAGCTCTATGGGGTAGCGGCTCGCGCCTGCAAACATTCTATGTACAGCACTGCATACACTGGCGGTGGAAACATTACTACTGTTTTATATCAGACCTGACTGCTGATATAAACAGGACTTTAAAATCAGTTGCGATTCATAGAAAACCAGTGTGATCTGCCTGGCTTCTATCTAGGTGACGCTAGAGGGTGAGAGGGTGAGAGGCTGGTGTTGCTGTTTAGGGGGCGGGAGAAGAAATCATGGCGCCCTCCTCCCGTGTGAGGCAGGACAGTGATAGCCACGCGCGGACCCCCCGGTTACCTGGCTGCAGGCAGGGCTTGCGGACCCCCCGGTTACCTGGCTGCAGGCAGGGCTTGCGGACCCCCCGGTTACCTGGCTGCTGGCAGGGCTTGCGGACCCCCCCGGTTACCTGGCTGCAGGCAGGGCTTGCGGACCCCCCAAATACATGGCTGAAGGCAGGGCTTGCGGACCCCCGGTTACCTGGCTGCTGGCAGGGCTTGCGGACCCCCCGGTTACCTGGCTGCAGGCAGGTCTTGCGGACCCCCCGATTACGTGGCTGCAGGCAGGGCTTGCTGACCCCCCGGTTACCTGGCTGCAGGCAGGGCTTGCGGACCCCCCAGTTACGTGGCTGCAGGCAGGGCTTGCGGACCCCCCGGTTACTTGGCTGCAGGCAGGGCTTGCGGACCCCCCGGTTACCTGGCTGCAGGCAGGGCTTGCGGACCCCCGGTTACCTGGCTGCAGGCAGGGCTTGCGGACCCCCCCCCGGTTACCTGGCTGCAGGCAGGGCTTGCTGACCCCCCCCGGTTACTTGGCTGCAGGCAGGGCTTGCGGACCCCCCCGGTTACCTGGCTGCAGGCAGGGCTTGCGGACCCCCGGTTACCTGGCTGCAGGCAGGGCTTGCGGACCCCCCCCCGGTTACCTGGCTGCAGGCAGGGCTTGCTGACCCCCCCGGTTACCTGGCTGCAGGCAGGGCTTGCTGACCCCCCGGTTACCTGGCTGCAGGCAGGGCTTGCGGACCCCCCGGTTACCGGGCTGCAGGCAGGGCTTGCGGACCCCTCGGTTACCGGGCTGCAGGCAGGGCTTGCGGACCCCCCGGTTACCTGGCTGCAGGCAGGGCTTGCGGACCCCCCCGGTTACCTGGCTGCAGGCAGGGCGTGCGGACCCCCCGGTTACCTGGCTGCAGGCAGGGCTTGCCCTTGGGCACCCGGTCAGCCCCGCACACGGTGAAGGTGTGAGTGTCGTCGCTCAGCCGCACGGTGACGCCGCGCTCGGGCCGTACGTGCAGCACCCGGCCCTGCATCCACACCAGGCCCACCTCCAGCCCGCCGGCTCCTTTCTCCAGCCAGAAGGAACCGGGCCGCCGCCGCACGCATTCCCTCAGCCGCCCCGCTAACATCTTCACCGGCGGGGAGGTAACCTGGAAGCCGGGCCGCGCTGCAGGCCGATCTCCGGCGGCCGCCATGGTCGCCATGGAGACAGCAAAACTGGCGCGCCTTTTCTGACATTGACAGGGGACCAATCGCGGCTACTGTACGAGAGCAGCAACCAATCATAGGAGAGGGGGGCTGGGCTGGTGACCCTGCATTAACCCCTTCCAGGCTGTTAGTGTGACAACCCTCTATAAAGACGTGTCTCTGTGTAATAAACCAATGTCAGAACAATACATGGCGCGCCTGTGTTTGTGTTTATTAAGCAGCAGTGTCACATATTCCAACATCTTTTTATAAATGTCAGGGGTCAAGTCTGCACTATGTCTGACCCCCATACAGGGGAAAGTGGTTCTTGGGTGAGCCATACTCCAGCTAACAGTAAACAATAATAATAATGACAACAACAAATATAATAAAGTTAATCTTATACTATATTAGTGAAAGCACTGTATGTTTGCCTGCCTGGATGTCCGGTGTCCCTAGGGGAAATCTCATTGGTCCCTTGGGTCGCCCGCCCCCGCACACCTCTCATTGGCCTGAGGCGGAGTGACGGCCCACACACACACAACACAGCAGCTCTATACACACACACACACACACACACACACACACACACACAAAACACAGCAGCTCTATACACACACACACACACACAACACAGCAGCTCTATACACACACACACACACACAACACAGCAGCTCTATACACACACACACACACACAACACAGCAGCTCTATACACACACACACACACACACACACAACACAGCAGCTCTATACACACACACACACACACACAACACAGCAGCTCTATACACACACACACACACACAACACAGCAGCTCTATACACACACACACACACAACACAGCAGCTCTATACACACACACACACAACACAGCAGCTCTATACACACACACACACACAACACAGCAGCTCTATACACACACACACACACAACACAGCAGCTCTATACACACACACACACACACACACACACAACACAGCAGCTCTATACACACACACACACACACACACAACACAGCAGCTCTATACACACACACACACACACACACACAACACAGCAGCTCTATACACACACACACACAACACAGCAGCTCTATACACACACACACACACACACAACACAGCAGCTCTATACACACACACACACACACAACACAGCAGCTCTATACACACACACACACACACACACAACACAGCAGCTCTATACACACACACACACACACACAACACAGCAGCTCTATACACACACACACACACACACACACACACACACACAACACAGCAGCTCTATACACACACACACACACACACACAACACAGCAGCTCTATACACACACACACACACACACACACACACACACACACACACACACACACACACACAACACAGCAGCTCTATACACACACACACACACACACACACACACACACAACACAGCAGCTCTATACACACACACACACACAACACAGCAGCTCTATACACACACACACACACAACACAGCAGCTCTATACACACACACACACACAACACAGCAGCTCTATACACACACACACACAACACAGCAGCTCTATACACACACACACACACACACACACACAACACAGCAGCTCTATACAACACACACACACACACACACACAACACAGCAGCTCTATACACACACACACACACACAACACAGCAGCTCTATACACACACACACACACAACACAGCAGCTCTATACACACACACACACAACACAGCAGCTCTATACACACACACACACACACACAACACAGCAGCTCTATACACACACACACACCCTCTGTCCGCCCCCCTCCCCCCCCCCCCCTCACGTGCGCCATCCTGCACTGGCTCCGGACGGGAAGCGCGGCCCTCCTACCCCAGCCGCTCCCTTACCTCCCCGGCGCTACCACCCGCTCAGGTAAGTCACTGTGCGTCCCGCCTCAGCCTCAGGCCCACTGCGCGTCCCGCCTCAGCCTCAGGCCCACTGCGCGTCCCGCCTCAGCCTCAGGCCCACTGCGCGTCCCGCCTCAGCCTCAGGCCCACTGCGCGTCCCGCCTCAGCCTCAGGCCCACTGCGCGTCCCGCCTCAGCCTCAGGCCCACTGCGCGTCCCGCCTCAGCCTCAGGCCCACTGCGCGTCCCGCCTCAGCCTCAGGCCCACTGCGCGTCCCGCCTCAGCCTCAGGCCCACACAGGGCGCTTCCTACCGCCGCTCAGCCAGACGCCACATCGAGCGGGCGCCGGGGGGGGGGGGGGGGGAGCGTGAGTCTTAGGCCCACACAGGGCGCTTCCTGCAGCCGCCTGCACGCCTCACTCAGCAGGACGGCACATCGGGGGACCAAGCGGCCGCCGGGGGGGGAGCGCGAGTCACAGGGAACGGGGGGGGGGAGTCACGGGGAACGGGGGGGGGGGGAAATGCCCATACATAAATTATGACAATACATATGCCCACCGCTCTCCACCCCCCCCCACTCCCCTTTCCCCCCCCACTCCCCTTTCCCCCCCCCCGCTCCCCTTCCCCCCCCCCGCTCCCCTTTCTCCCCCCCGCTCCCCTTTCTCCCCCCCCCCCGCTCCCCTTTCTCCCCCCCCCCCGCTCCCCTTTCTCCCCCCCCGCTCCCCTTTCTCCCCCCCCCGCTCCCCTTTCTCCCCCCCCGCTCCCCTTTCTCCCCCCCCCCGCTCCCCTTTCTCCCCCCCCCCGCTCCCCTTTCTCCCCCCCCCGCTCCCCTTTCTCCCCCCCCCCCGCTCCCCTTTCTCCCCCCCCCCCCCTCCCCTTTCTCCCCCCCCCCCGCTCCCCTTTCTCCCCCCCCCCCGCTCCCCTTTCTCCCCCCCCGCTCCCCTTTCTCCCCCCCGCTCCCCTTTCTCCCCCCCGCTCCCCTTTCTCCCCCCCCGCTCCCCTTTCTCCCACCCCCCCGCTCCCCTTTCTCCCCCCCCCCCGCTCCCCTTTCTCCCCCCCCGCTCCCCTTTCTCCCCCCCCGCTCCCCTTTCTCCCCCCCCCCCGCTCCCCTTTCTCCCCCCCCGCTCCCCTTTCTCCCCCCCCGCTCCCCTTTCTCCCCCCCCCCTCCCCTTTCTCCCCCCCCCCCGCTCCCCTTTCTCCCCCCCGTTTCCCTTTCTCCCCCCCGCTCCCCTTTCTCCCCCCCGCTCCCCTTTCTCCCCCCGCTCCCCTTTCTCCCCCCCGCTCCCCTTTCTCCCCCCCCCCCCCCGCTCCCCTTTCTCCCCCCCCCCGCTCCCCTTTCTCCCCCCCCCCGCTCCCCTTTCTCCCCCCACTCCCCTTTCCCCCCCCACTCCCCTTTCCCCCCCCCACTCCCCTTCCCCCCCCCCACTCCCCTTCCCCCCCCCCACTCCCCTTCCCCCCCCCCACTCCCCTTCCCCCCCCCCACTCCCCTTCCCCCCCCCCGCTCCCCTTTCTCCCCCCGCTCCCCTTTCTCCCCCCCGCTCCCCTTTCTCCCCCCCCCCGCTCCCCTTTCTCCCCCCCCGCTCCCCTTTCTCCCCCCCCCGCTCCCCTTTCTCCCCCCCCCGCTCCCTTTCTCCCCCCCCCGCTCCCCTTTCTCCCCCCCGCTCCCCTTTCTCCCCCCCCCGCTCCCCTTTCTCCCCCCCCGCTCCCCTTTCTCCCCCCCCCGCTCCCCTTTCTCCCCCCCCCCCGCTCCCCTTTCTCCCCCCCCCCGCTCCCCTTTCTCCCCCCCCCCCGCTCCCCTTTCTCCCCCCCCCCGCTCCCCTTTCTCCCCCCCCCCGCTCCCCTTTCTCCCCCCCCGCTCCCCTTTCTCCCCCCCGCTCCCCTTTCTCCCCCCCCGCTCCCCTTCTCCCCCCCCGCTCCCCTTTCTCCCACCCCCCCGCTCCCCTTTCTCCCCCCCCCCGCTCCCCTTTCTCCCCCCCCGCTCCCCTTTCTCCCCCCCGCTCCCCTTTCTCCCCCCCCGCTCCCCTTTCTCCCCCCCCGCTCCCCTTTCTCCCCCCCCCCGCTCCCCTTTCTCCCCCCCCGCTCCCCTTTCTCCCCCCCCGCTCCCCTTTCTCCCCCCCGCTCCCCTTTCTCCCCCCCCTCCCCTTTCTCCCCCCCCCCGCTCCCCTTTCTCCCCCCCGTTTCCCTTTCTCCCCCCCCGCTCCCCTTTCTCCCCCCCGCTCCCCTTTCTCCCCCCCGCTCCCCTTTCTCCCCCCCGCTCCCCTTTCTCCCCCCCCCCCCCCCCCGCTCCCCTTTCTCCCCCCCCCCGCTCCCCTTTCTCCCCCCCTCGCTCCCCTTTCCTCCCCCCCCCCGCTCCCCTTTCTCCCCCCCCCCGAAACCTTTACAACAAATACTCACCTATTGTTCCACGAGTTATAAATAATACTACCTATTACGCATTTACATCCCGGGCAACGCCGGGTCTCTCAGCTAGTAAATAATAATAATGAAAGATGAATAAATAAATCCTAATGAAAAAGAAATAAGTAGCACCAAACATAATGACAATATTTGTTTGATGTTAACATTTAATAATATGTAACGTATAAAGCACCAAACCCCTACTCTCCACCAGAAGTACAAGGCTAATTCATTTAAAACTAGCTGAGAGCCCCGGCGTTGCCCGGGATGTTTGTGTGTGGGTGTGGCATTTGGGTGAGGAGTGGTCAACGCGGCCCATGTGCGGTGGTAGTGCTGCTGTGGCTGTACTGATGGTGATTGTATCGGTGTGCTGATTTTGGAGGGTTTGGTGCTGATGTGGTGGTGCGGATGTGGGGGTGCGGATGTGGGTGTGCCGATGGGGGAGGTGCAAAGGTGCCGATGTGTGGGTGCTGATGGTGTTGATGGGGGCTGGGAATGGCGGGGAGCCGAGAATGCCAGTGTGCTGGGGGGGCATGGGATAGCGGTGTGCTGATGTGGTTTTGCTGGGGATAGTGTGTGTGTGTATACGTGTGTGTGTATACACACGTGTGTGTGTATACACGTGTGTGTGTATACATGTTTGTGTGTGTGTATACATGTTTGTGTGTATACATTGTATGTGTGTGTGTGTGTGTATACATGTGTACGTGTGTGTGTGTGTGTACGTGTGTGTATACACATGTGTGTGTATACACATGTGTGTATAGACGTGTATACACATGTGTGTGTAGACATTGTGTGTATGTATATATTGTGTGTGTGTGTGTATACATGTGTACGTGTGTGTATACACATGTGTATACACATGTGTGTATACATAGTATTGTGTGTGTGTGTGTGTGTGTGTACATGTGTGTGTGTGTACATTTGTGTGTGTATACATGTTTGTGTGTGTATACATGTTGTGTGTGTGTGTACATTTGTGTGTGTATACATGTTTGTGTGTGTGTATACATGTTTGTGTGTGTGTATACGTGTGTGTATACATGTGTGTGTATACACGTGTGTGTGTGTGTGTGTGTGTATACATGTGTGTGTGTATACATTATGTGTATGTATACGTGTGTGTGTATGTGTACATGTGCGTGTGTGTATGTCTCCATGTGTGTGTATACACATGTGTATATACACGTGTGTATACACGTGTGTATACACGTGTGTATACACGTTTGTGTGTATACATAGTATGTGTGTGTGTGTGTATACATGTGTGTGTGTACATTTGTGTGTATACATGTTTGTGTGTGTATACACGTGTGTATGTGTGTGTGTGTGTATACATGTGTGTGTGTATACATGTGTGTGTGTATACATTATGTGTATGTATACATGTGTGTGTGTGTGTACGTGTGTGTATGTGTACATGTGCGTGTGTGTATGTCTCCATGTGTGTGTGTATGTCTCCATGTGTGTGTGTACGTGTACATGTGTGTGAGTATACGTGTACATGTGTGTGTGTGTACGTGTCTACGTGTACATGTGTGTGTGTGTCTACGTGTACATGTGTGTGTGTCT
Source organism: Ascaphus truei (assembly GCF_040206685.1). NCBI lineage: Eukaryota > Metazoa > Chordata > Amphibia > Anura > Ascaphidae > Ascaphus > Ascaphus truei. The sequence continues at coordinate 59,283 of NW_027457210.1, read as the reverse complement.
ACGTGCGTGTGTATACGTGTGTGTGTGTCTACGTGTGTGTGTGTCTACGTGTGTGTGCGTATACGTGTGTGTGTGTGTCTACGTGTGTGTGTGTGTCTACGTGTGTGTGTCTACGTGTGTGTGTGTGTCTACGTGTGTGTGTGTGTCTACGTGTGTGTGTCTACGTGTGTGTGCGTGTGTCTACGTCTGTGTGTGTGTCTACGTGTGTGTGTGTACACGTGTGTCTACGTGTGTGTTTGTACGTGTGTGTGTTTGTACGTGTGTGTGTGTGTGTAAACGTGTGTGTGTGTAAACGTGTGTCTGTGTGTATACGTGTGTGTCTGTGTGTATACGTGTGTGTCTGTGTGTATACGTGTGTGTGTGTGTGTATAGGTGTGTGTGTGTGTGTATAGGTGTGTGTGTGTGTGTGTGTATAGGTGTGTGTCTGTGTGTATAGGTGTGTCTGTGTGTCTACGTGTTTGTTTGTGTCTACGTGTGTCTGTGTGTCTACGTGTGCCTGTGTGTATACGTGTGTGTGTGTGTATACGTGTGTCTGTATAGGTGTGTGTGTGTGTGTGTGTGTGTGTGTGCGTGTGTGTCTGTCTACATGTGTGTGTGTGTCTACATGTGTGTGTGTGTCTACATGTGTGTGTCTGTGGACGTGTGTGTGTGCCTACATGTGTGTGTGTGCGTGTGTGTGTGTGTGTGCCTACATGTGTGTGTGTGCGCCTACATGTGTGTGTGTGCGCCTACATGTGTGTGTGTGTGTGGTCTCTGTGTGTGTGTGTGTCTCTGTGTATGTGTATGTGTATGTGTATGTATATATATATATATATATATATATATATATATATATATATATATATAGTGTGTGTGTGTGTATGTATGGAGGGTTGAGGCTGGCAATGAAGGAATGGGGGGGTGTGGGGGGAGAGCTGCTTACCTTGCAGTCGGCAGCATGTTCCTCGAGGTGAGGCCTCCTGCAGGGCGGGAGCCCCCCCGCTGCCCCCCCGCTGCCCTCCGGCTCGAGGTGAGGCCTCCTGCAGGGCGGGAGCCCCCCCGCTGCCCTCCGGCTCGAGGTGAGGCCTCCTGCAGGGCGGGAGCCCCCCCGCTGCCTCCGGCTCGAGGTGAGGCCTCCTGCAGGGCGGGAGCCCCCCCGCTGCCCCCGGCTCGAGGTGAGGCCTCCTGCAGGGCGGGAGCCCCCCCGCTGCCCCCCGGCTCGAGGTGAGGCCTCCTGCAGGGCGGGAGCCCCCCCGCTGCCCTCCGGCTCGAGGTGAGGCCTCCTGCAGGGCGGGAGCCCCCCCGCTGCCCCCCGGCTCGAGGTGAGGCCTCCTGCAGGGCGGGCGAGCCCCCCCGCTGCCACCGGCTCGAGGTGAGGCCTCCTGCAGGGCGGGAGCCCCCCCGCTGCCCTCCGGCTCGAGGTGAGGCCTCCTGCAGGGCGGGAGCCCCCCCGCTGCCCCCCGGCTCGAGGTGAGGCCTCCTGCAGGGCGGGAGCCCCCCCGCTGGCTCCGGCTCGAGGTGAGGCCTCCTGCAGGGCGGGAGCCCCCCCCGCTGGCTCCGGCTCGAGGTGAGGCCTCCTGCAGGGCGGGAGCCCCCCGCTGCCCCCGGCTCGAGGTGAGGCTCTGCAGGGCGGGAGCCCCCCCGCTGCCCTCCGGCTCGAGGTGAGGCGGCGGTGCCGAGGAGCGTTGCAGGCGGCGCCGGGTAGGCTGGTCTTTGCTGTGAGGGGGGTGGGAGAGGTGAGCCGGTGCCGAGGAGCGTGCGGCGAGGCCCGTGGGTATGCTGCCTCACCCATCCGGCCGCTCCCACGTGGATGTGAGGCGGGAGGCAGCGTGTTGTGGCCGCTCCCCCGCGTGTGTCCCGGGCGCTCGCTCCGCTCCCCCGCTGACTGTAGCGGCGCCGGGGTGTGAGCTTGGGGGGGGGGGTGAGCTTGGGGGGGTGTGTGAGCTTGGGGGGGGGGGGTAAGCTGGGGGGGGGTAAGCTTGGGGGGGGGTGAGGTGTGTGTGAGCTTGGGGGGGGTGGGAATGTGTGTGTGTGTGTGTGTGTGTGTGTTTTTTTTTTTTTTTTGTGGACCTTTGGCCCGTCACTCCGCCTCAGGCCAATGCCTGAGAGGTGTGGGGGGCGGGCCAAGGGGTGGTGTGAGTGTGTGAGGCCAATGAGAGGTGTGCGGGGGCGGGCGGCCCATGGGACCAATGAGATTGCCGCTAGGGACACCGGACATCCAGCAGGCAGGCATGCATGCAGGCAGGCAGGCAGGCAAACATACAGTGCTTTCACTAATATAGTATAAGATAGATTTGAAGCAAAAGGTGACACTGTGCTCATTTGCATGTCATTTCCCAGAGTCCCTGGCTGCAGTGGAAGCTGTATGGGATAATGGTGAAAAGCAGGGTTGCAGACCTGTCTGAGACATGTGAATGTGCTCACAAGGGAGATTGTTATTTCTCTTTAGTTCATAGTCATTTTTAGAGCAAAGATCAGCAACATTTTGCCTAAGACAACATTGTTTAGGATATTTACTAAATTGTACTAGGCCAGCAAGGCACTTTACAATGCTGTACAGTAACTAAGGCCCGGGCCATAGAGGGGTGGGGAGAGCGGTTGCGCGCTAACGCTGAGGCTCGCCTGCTTAAGTCAGCCCGATTCCACGGAGCCAGCGTGCGCGAAGGGAGCCGGGGGGAGGTGGTTGGAGGCGGGGCAGTGACGTCGCTGGGCCAATCGCCCGCGATGCACTGACGTCAATGTCACGGCGCCGTGACGTTGACGCTGCTTAAGGCTGATTGGATGTTTTCAGCCGACAGCGCGCTGAAAAACAGCTTGGCGCTCGGCTGAAAACTCCAAAGCCTGAGCACGCCCGCGGACGCTCGCATGAGCCCCCTCTCAAGGCATCCTCATTGAGGATGCAGGGGCTCAGCGCGGAGCGTCCGCACGCCTCAGCGCTGCTTGTCCTTCTATGGACGCAGCCTTAGACTCCTTACAGACTATTCACTTGAGTGGACCATAAAGTGTCTTATAGAGGGAACTCTAAGGTGTCTTAAGATGCATTAAGATATATTATGTATGGAAATCTTTATTTATATAGCGCTTTATAAGAGAGGCAATACAGTACAGGGAATTATAGTACAATAAGTGCAACAAACAAAATCAGACAATAGGAAAGGAAATCCCTGGCCTGCAGAGCTTACAGTCTTAATGCTAGATCCATGGAACTCTGTTGTGTTTACGCTAATAACGGGACATTCCTGAAATTGGTACCTGACCCTGTGTGGAAGGCAGAGACACAGGGGCAGTGCCTGCCAATATCATAAAGAGCAGTGCACTTCCTATTTAGTAGAAGTGTGTGTCAGAGTTAAGAGTTCAGTCCAGAGTTAGAGTCTGCTGAGTCTGTCACCTGGCTGGCCCAGGGTGACAGAGAGAGCCTATATCAATTGGCCGTTGGAGAAGGGGAGCCATCAGCCTCTGAGTAGAGCTGATGCAACCTTACTTAGGGAGGTGGACCAATTCCTCTCACCCTGTTTAGGGGGCGAGGGAAGAGCTAGCCCCACCCTGGGTGCCCTTGACCTGGGTGGTGGCAGGGACACAGAGACCATCCTGAGGGAGAGCAGTCCTGTGTGGAGGAAGACACCCTGTACCTGATTGACAGTCTTGTTGCTGCTATTCTGCTGCTGTGAATAAAGAGCTGCGGCTGCTTTTAAAGATATACAGTGTGAGACTGGAATCTCTCATCCCCGGGGGGGGGGGGGGGGACGACTCTCTGGAAGGATTCCACCCGTATTCCTGGGGCTCAGAGATGGAGGTGCTGCACCATTAAATGAGACGAAGGCATTCACCCCAGAAACCTGATCCTATCATCCCCCATACCATCGCGGGAGACTCAGGCCCCCCTGTTGCCAGCAGGTATGCACCACACTCAGACACGTAGCCAGGCCCTAGTACAGAGGAGGGGGCCCGATCTGCGATTGGCCCAGGGAAGGGGGGCTACATTGGGAATGGCTGTTACTTTTCTTCATATTAATGGTATCCTCAAAGCTAATGATATGCCAAAATGACGTCCATTAGCAAAACTACAATTGTTTCTTCACTTTTTCTGCTTGATGAATAGGGTGACCAGATTTCGAAAATGAAAAACCGGGACACCTTAAAAAATAATTTATTAAACAAATTACATCACGTGACACCTCCTGTTGCCATGACAACGAGACACTCTGATGCCCCTGCAGTGTTAGTGTGTATAGAGGTGGGGGCTTTGCTTGGGCCCTTCAACTCTTACAGCCAGGACATTATTGGCCAGGAATGCCCAGTTCGGAGGGGATTACTACTTCAAAATGTATTTGATTCGTAACAACATCAAAAAACTGTAATACCAATAACTAACAACCACAGACAATGGTAATCTAAACCATCAAATAAAATGTCTACGGCCCTTGTTCAAGCATGTTTGCGGTACTTACCAGATAAATCAGTGCCTGCAATCCACGACTGTATCCGCCTCTCCGAGCGTCTGTAAGCAATCCAGCGTTCCTGGTGTGTGGCTGAAGAGGTGAGGGACTCCCTCCTCTCAAACGGAAAAGAAGAGCAAAAAATAGAGTTGGAACATACCTATCATACAGGGATGAGAGAGAGAGAGAGACAGAGAATGAGAGAGAGACAGAGAATGAGAGAGAGAGACAGAGAATGAGAGAGAGACAGAGAATGAGAGAGAGAGACAGAGAATGAGAGAGAGACAGAGAATGAGAGAGAGACAGAGAATGAGAGAGAGACAGAGAATGAGAGAGAGACAGAGAATGAGAGAGAGACAGAGAATGAGAGAGAGACAGAGAATGAGAGAGAGACAGAGAATGAGAGAGAGACAAAAGTAATGTACTGTATAACCATTAAACCGTACCCCCTAGTATTCGTGTAATCATTGTCCCACACCCCCTATTACTCACGCTTTGGCAATACTGAAATGTTCTTTTGTCATGCCAACAAAGCTGATTTTGATTTGAGAGACACAGAGAGACACAGAGACACAGAGAGAGACAGAGACACAGTGGCCTATTCAGTAAGCGTCGATAAGGCTGCGTCTATAGCAGGCCTGCACAACATAACGGCCGCGGGCCGCATGCGGCCCGCCCGGCCTCTCTGTGCGGCCCGCCCGGCCTCTCTGTGCGGCCCGCCCGGCCTCTCTGTGCGGCCCGCGCGGCCTCTCTGTGCGGCCCGCCCGGCCTCTCTGTGCGGCCCGCCCGGCCTCTCTGTGCGGCCCGCCCCGCCTCTCTGTGCGGCCCGCCCGGCCTCTCTTTGCGGCCCGCCCGGCCTCTCTTTGCGGCCCGCCCGGCCTCTCTGTGCGGCCCGCCCGGCCTCTGTGCGGCCCGCCCCGGCCTCTCTGTGCGGCCCGCCCGGCCTCTCTGTGCGGCCCGCCCCGCCTCTCTGTGCGGCCCGCCCGGCCTCTCTGTGCGGCCCGCCCCGCCTCTCTGTGCGGCCCGCCCGGCCTCTCTGTGCGGCCCGCCCCGCCTCTCTGTGCGGCCCCCTCTGTACGGCCCGCCCGGCCTCTCTGTGCGGCCTGCCCGGCCTCTCTGTGCGGCCCGCCCCGCCTCTCTGTGCGGCCCGCCCGGCCTCTCTGTGCGGCCCGCCCCGCCTCTCTGTGCGGCCCGCCCCGCCTCTCTGTGCGGCCCGCCCCGCCTCTCTGTGCGGCCCGCCCCGCCTCTCTGTGCGGCCCCCTCTGTACGGCCCGCCCGGCCTCTCTGTGCGGCCCGCCCGGCCTCTCTGTGCGGCCCGCCCCGCCTCTCTGTGCGGCCCGCCCGGCCTCTCTGTGCGGCCCGCCCCGCCTCTCTGTGCGGCCCGCCCGGCCTCTCTGTGCGGCCCGCCCGGCCTCTCTGTGCGGCCCGCCCCGCCTCTCTGTGCGGCCCGCCCCGCCTCTCTGTGCGGCCCGCCCCGCCTCTCTGTGCGGCCCGCCCCGCCTCTCTGTGCGGCCCGCCCCGCATCTCTGTGCGGCCCGCCCCGCCTCTCTGTGCGGCCCGCCCCGCCTCTCTGTGCGGCCCGCCCCGCCTCTCTGTGCGGCCCGCCCGGCCTCTCTGTGCGGCCCGCCCGGCCTCTCTGTGCGGCCCGCCCGGCCTCTCTGTGCGGCCCGCCCCGCCTCTCTGTGCGGCCCGCCCGGCCTATCTGTGCGGCCCGCCCCGCCTCTCTGTGCGGCCCGCCCCGCCTCTCTGTGCGGCCCGCCCCGCCTCTCTGTGCGGCCCGCCCGGCCTCTCTGTGCGGCCCGCCCCGGCCTCTCTGTGCGGCCCGCCCGGCCTCTCTGTGCGGCCCGCCCCGCCTCTCTGTGCGGCCCGCCCCGCCTCTCTGTGCGGCCCGCCCCGCCTCTCTGTGCGGCCCCCTCTGTACGGCCTGCCCGGCCTCTCTGTGCGGCCTGCCCGGCCTCTCTGTGCGGCCTGCCCGGCCTCTCTGTGCGGCCCGCCCGGCCTCTCTGTGCGGCCCGCCCGGCCTCTCTGTGCGGCCCGCCCCGCCTCTCTGTGCGGCCCGCCCCGCCTCTCTGTGCGGCCCGCCCCGCCTCTCTGTGCGGCCCGCCCCGCCTCTCTGTGCGGCCCGCCCCGCCTCTCTGTGCGGCCCGCCCCGCCTCTCTGTGCGGCCCGCCCCGCCTCTCTGTGCGGCCCGCCCCGCCTCTCTGTGCGGCCCCCTCTGTACGGCCCGCCCGGCCTCTCTGTGCGGCCTGCCCGGCCTCTCTGTGCGGCCCGCCCCGCCTCTCTGTGCGGCCCGCCCGGCCTCTCTGTGCGGCCCGCCCCGCCTCTCTGTGCGGCCCCCTCTGTACGGCCCGCCCGGCCTCTCTGTGCGGCCTGCCCGGCCTCTCTGTGCGGCCCGCCCCGCCTCTCTGTGCGGCCCGCCCCGCCTCTCTGTACGGCCCGACCGGCCTCTCTGTGCGGCCCGCCCCGCCTCTCTGTGCGGCCCGCCCCGCCTCTCTGTGCGGCCCGCCCCGCCTCTCTGTGCGGCCCCCTCTGTACGGCCCGCCCGGCCTCTCTGTGCGGCCCGCCCGGCCTCTCTGTGCGGCCCGCCCCGCCTCTCTGTGCGGCCCGCCCGGCCTCTCTGTGCGGCCCGCCCGGCCTCTCTGTGCGGCCCGCCCGGCCTCTCTGTGCGGCCCGCCCCGCCTCTCTGTGCGGCCCGCCCCGCCTCTCTGTGCGGCCCGCCCCGCCTCTCTGTGCGGCCCGCCCCGCCTCTCTGTGCGGCCCGCCCCGCCTCTCTGTGCGGCCCGCCCCGCCTCTCTGTGCGGCCCGCCCCGCCTCTCTGTGCGGCCCGCCCCGCCTCTCTGTGCGGCCCGCCCCGCCTCTCTGTGCGGCCCCCTCTGTACGGCCCGCCCGGCCTCTCTGTGCGGCCCGCCCGGCCTCTCTGTGCGGCCCGCCCCGCCTCTCTGTGCGGCCCGCCCGGCCTCTCTGTGCGGCCCGCCCCGCCTCTCTGTGCGGCCCGCCCGGCCTCTCTGTGCGGCCCGCCCCGCCTCTCTGTGCGGCCCCCTCTGTACGGCCCGCCCGGCCTCTCTGTGCGGCCCGCCCGGCCTCTCTGTGCGGCCCGCCCGGCCTCTCTGTGCGGCCCGCCCGGCCTCTCTGTGCAGCCCGCAATGAGATTTAAAAAAAAAAAAACTTAAAAAAAAAAACCTTCAAAAAAAAAATGGCAGCGATTCCCCGCGGTCCCGGGGGTGATGTGAGGTGCATTGAGGTGAGGTGAGGTGAGGTGTAGGGGGTGAGGTGCAGGGGTGATTGGAGGTGCAGGGGGGGGTGATTGGAGGTGCAGGGGGGGTGATTGGAGGTGCAGGGGGGGTGATTGGAGGTGCAGAGGGGGGTGATTGGAGGTGCAGGGGGGGTGATTGGAGGTGCAGCAGGGGGGGGTGATTGGAGGTGCAGGGGGGGGTGATTGGAGGTGCAGGGGGGATCATTGGAGGTGCAGGGGGGATCATTGGAGGTTCAGGGGGGGTGATTGGAGGTTCAGTGGGGGTGGTTGGAGGTGCAGGGGGGTGATTGAGGTGCAGGGGGGGTGATTGGAGGTGTGGGGGTCATTGGAGGTGCGGGGGGTTATTGGAGGTGCAGGGGGGGTTATTGGAGGTGCAGGGGGGGTCATTGGAGGTGCAGGGGGGGTCATTGGAGGTGCAGGGGGGGTCTTTGGAGGTGCAGGGGAGGGTTGTTGGATGTGCAGGGGGGGTTATTGGAGGTGCAGGGGAGGGTTGTTGGAGGTGTAGGGGGGGTGATTGGAGGTGCAGGGGGGGTGATTGGAGGTACAGGGGGGAGAGTGATGTGAGTTGCAGGGGGGGAGAGTTATGTGAGGTGCAGGGGGGGGAGAGTGGTGTGAGGTTCAGGGGGGGAGTGATGTGAGGTTCAGGGGGGGGGAGTGATGTGAGGTGCAGGGGGGAAGAGTGATGTGAGGTGCAGGGGGGAAGAGTGATGTGAGGTGCAGGGGGGAAGAGTGATGTGAGGTGCAGGGGGGAGAGATGGGAGGTGCAGGGGGGGAGAGTGGTGTGAGGTGCAGGGGGGGAGAGTGATGTGAGGTGCAGGGGGGGGAGAGTGATGTGAGGTGCAGGGGGGTAGAAGGATGTGAGGTGCAGGGGGCGTGGGATGTGTGTGGTGTGCAGTGGGGTATTGTGTGTTTGTGGAGAGGGAGTATTATGTGTGGGTGAGGGGGAGAGATGGGGGTATGAGAGATAGATGGGGAGTATCGCAAAGGTTGATAGTGAGGGGTTCTGGGGGAGATATGAGGATGATGATGAGAGGTGCTGGAGGAGAGATGATGATGATGATTTTACCCGTGCGGCCCAAATTTTTTTTCCTTGGAGCATTTTGGCCCTTCTCGCTTTACGAGTTGTGCAGGCCTGGTCTATAGTATTTCAGACGGAGGGAAGGCGCACACACGCTGCAATACACTTGCTGAAGCCTGAGCTTTTTAATGGCTTTGCAGGGTATGCAGCGGGCGCGATTTGGGGGCGTGGCAATGAATATTTGGAGGCGTGGCAATAACGTTCCGGCGCGGACGTCACTTCCCTACCTCACATCCCGATCCACCGGCATTTTTTCAGATGCAGAATCTGAAGCACTGTGCAGACAAGAAGAAAAACGCACACAATGCGCACCAGAGATTAAAATATAGTAAATTATTTATTAATAAAACAAGAAATAACCCAGGGGATCCAACCCCACCTCAGTACATATGCGTCACAGATCCGGGTTCGGTTACAATGAACACAAACCACATGAATAATCAAATATAACTAAATGAAACTAAATCTATAAACAACATGACAAACGGTATATAAAATAATAAAAAGGAAGACAGTGTTCAATAAAACGGGATAAAGGAATCCTGGATTGGCTAAAAATATAGCTAAACAGCTGCCTGAGGCTGACAGGGGGAGACGGAGATTTACACTGAAGCCCAGAGCGGGTTCCGCGGCGAACGTATTGGGATCCGGACCGCGCCACCGCAGAGATGTTACCACCGCCCGAGCTCCCTGCAAACGCCATCTCGGCCTGTCAGAATACGCGCAGAGTCACCTGTCGTGACACGTCGGTTTATGTGTCTTTTTCAGTACAAAAACTTGTGATCAAACTTACCAGAGTGCTGTCTCCTGATCTCGTGCTTCAAACGGAATCGTGTGGTTTATTATTGCTTTATGGGACAAGCACCCAATTTTTTCTACATGCAACTGGAGTGCCGGCTGCTTCTGTGGAATATATATATATATAATTATATATATGCCAGGCCAGGACGCAAGATGCAAAACCTGCGCAATACTCTACACAGCGGACACAATACAAATACCACACAGGAATCGGGAATACAAAATCAGAGGAAGGTTCACCTGTTCCTCCAGCAATGTCGTGTTCCTCATCATGTGCATGAAATGTCCAGGGGGCTGCTACTACATAGGTGAGACGGGGCAGGGGCTAAACAAGAGAATGAACCTGCATCGCACAGCATCACACGCGGAACAAGAGACAGTCCTGTCGGCGAACATTTCTCTGACTCTGTCCATAAGATGGACGATCTGGGGGTTGCCATACTCAAAGTTAATCTTAAAACACCGAAATAGAGATGGTTGCACGAATAGAAATATATGCAACTGTTCGGGACACTTAGCGGTGGCCTAAACAGAGATCGAAATTTTATGAGTCATTACTGACACAAGTGAACTCTCTTCCCATGAGCGCTAAAGGCCATGTCTGTACATACTGTGCTATATGTATGCACACACAGCTGTCTCTTACACATACAAATACTCCTTGTTTTTCCATCCCTATACACCAATAGGGACCACATAGTATCTACACACACTTTTAGTTTTGCTACAATCTCTCACATTTCCACACCTACCCACACAATTTATATTAACTCCCACTCCACACACACACCTTTTGTAAAGCACTGTATAAACTGTGGGCTCTCCATTCATTTATATTCACACAGATACACACACACACACACACACACACACACACACACTCTTACATCACTAACTTTCAGGAACCATTTAACACCTCTAGCCATAAATCACATTCACACAAGGGGGGGGGGGGAGAAGGGACAAGCACAGATAACATTCCAAGAGACACTGTTTTTAAGTATACCCTTTGCTTGCTTCATTCATTGTAACATCGCCAGAAGAAGAGATCAGCGTATCTCGAAAGCTCGCACAAATAAAAGCATTTCGTTAGCCACAGAACGGTATAGTCTATTTATTTTTTGATTTTATATATATATATATATATATATATATATATATATATATATATATATATATATATATATATATATATATATATATATGTGACACAAAGTATACCGCATCAACACAGTGCGTCACTGTTGCCCAGAAACTGTCTTGATTTATGATATAATAACAATGGACAGTGGTGCTAAAGGATAATGGATATGTATTACAACGAAAAAAGCATCCTTATGAAGAAGCACACGGGCATGCCAAGAAAGTGATAACAATACAAATGTATTACTGTGGGTTAAAAACAAGGGAAGAAAAATTGATAAAAGAGGAGGGGGACTCACATCTACCAAACATGTATTCCGTGAGGCAAAGAACAGCAAAAGTAATCACCAGCACAAGCAGCTCTGATCCAAGCATGCACATATACCTCTACACACAAGCAGCTCTGATCCAAGCATGCACATATACCTCTACACACACTGCAGCTCTGATCCACGCATGCACATATACCTCTCCACACAAGCAGCTCTGATCCAATCATGCACATATACCTCTACACACAAGCAGCTCTGATCCAAGCATGCACATATACCTCTCCACACAAGCAGCTCTGATCCAAGCATGCACATATACCTCTCCACACAAGCAGCTCTGATCCAAGCATGCACATATACCTCTACACACAAGCAGCTCTGATCCAAGCATGCACATATACCTCTACACACAAGCAGCTCTGATCCAAGCATGCACATATACCTCTACACACACTCCAGCTCTGATCCAAGCATGCACATATACCTCTCCACACAAGCAGCTCTGATCCAATCATGCACATATACCTCTACACACAAGCAGCTCTGATCCAAGCATGCGCATATACCTCTACACACAAGCAGCTCTGATCCAATCATGCACATATACCTCTCCACACAAGCAGCTCTGATCCAAGCATGCGCATATACCTCTACACACAAGCAGCTCTGATCCAAGCATGCACATATACCTCTACACACAAGCAGCTCTGATCCAAGCATGCACATATACCTCTACACACAAGCAGCTCTGATCCAAGCATGCACATATACCTCTACACACAAGCAGCTCTGATCCAAGCATACACATATACCTCTACACACAAGCAGCTCTGATCCAAGCATGCACATATACCTCTACACACAAGCAGCTCTGATCCAAGCATGCACATATACCTCTACACACACAAGCAGCTCTGATCCAAGCATGCACATATACCTCTCCACACAAGCAGCTCTGATCCAAGCATGCACATATACCTCTACACACAAGCAGCTCTGATCCAATCATGCACATATACCTCTACACACAAGCAGCTCTGATCCAAGCATGCACATATACCTCTACACACAAGCAGCTCTGATCCAAGCATGCACATATACCTCTACACACAAGCAGCTCTGATCCAAGCATGCACATATACCTCTCCACACAAGCAGCTCTGATCCAAGCATGCACATATACCTCTACACACAAGCAGCTCTGATCCAAGCATGCACATATACCTCTACACACAAGCAGCTCTGATCCAAGCATGCTCATATACCTCTCCACACAAGCAGCTCTGATCCAAGCATGCACATATACCTCTACACACATTGCAGATTTGTGCACATAACGTAAGGAGATAGCTGTTGTTGTAAAATAGTAATTGCAGAAATGGAGGCAATAAATGCTCGAGTATTAAAGATGTAAATACATCACCATTAAAGCGTAGGTGTGAAAGGCCAATTTACAGATAGCCAAGGCCTCCTGTCATGGAAAAGGGTAGGGGTCCCACTCCACAGACTCTCACTCCAACGCGTTCCGACTAAAACGGTCTTCTTCAGAGAGAAGAAGATTATATATATATATATATATATATATATATTTTTTTTTTTTTTGCATGTCATTTCCCAGAATCCCTTGCTGCAGTGGAAGTGCTGTATGCTGGTGATAATGGGGAAAGGAGGGGTTGCAGACCTGCCTAAGACATGCAGATGAGCATACAGTTGTATTTGCATATTTGCTTTCCTGTGGAGGGTTTTTGTCACTTTTTTTACTCACCATAACTTAACTCAGTATTATGGTATAGCCTATCCCATAGCCTCTTTGCATACCCAGTTAAATCAACCCCACACTGATGAGACCCATTAAGGTCGAAACAGCTGTCTGTGGGTGGTTTTCTGGGTATGCACCTTAACCCTGGCTGTGCTCAAAGCTGTGACCATGCAGCAAGCTTAAGCCTATAGGGAACCATGTTAAAAATGGTTTTTGAGGCAAAAAGTGACACTGTGTGCTCATTTGCATGTCATTTCCCAGAATCCCTTGCTACAGTGGAAGTGCTGTATGCTGGGTGATAATGGGGAAAGGCGGGGTTGCAGACCTGCCTAAGACATGCAGATGAGCATACAGTTGTATTTGTATATATATATATATATATATATATATATATATATATATATATATATATATATATATATATATATATATGAAACCAGGTGTCCCACCAAGGAGACAAAAAACAGCACTCAAGGTATATTGCAAAAGTGTATTTGAAAAAAAGCAGGCACATATAAATCCAACGTTTCGGTCCTGTATAGGACCTTCCTCAGGGGCGTGAGGAAGGCCCTATACAGGACCGAAACGTTGGATTTATATGTGCCTGCTTTTTTTCAAATACACTTTTGCAATATACCTTGAGTGCTGTTTTTTGTCTCCTTGGTGGGACACCTGGTTTCCTGTAATTTTTGTTGAACAAGCACTTATTTCTTTGGAGCCTTTGAAGTGCCTGCTGTTATCTATATATATATATATATATATATATATATATATATATATATAAAATCAAAAAATAAATAGATGATATTATTTTTTTATTATTTTATGATTATTGAAGCTCGGCTAACACGGTACTTCTACACATATACCTTGAGTGCTGTTTTTTGTCTCCTTGGTGGGACACCTGGTTTTATATATATATATATATATGTGTGTGTAAATATATGTATGTGTGTGTAAATATATATATGTGTGTATGTATATACATATATATATATATATATATATATATATGTATATGTGTTCGTGTGTGTGTGTCATACAAGAATCTATTATTATCTAAAATCAGTAACATATGTGATCTATTATGCCATTACCAATTGGACTGTAGGACTATAAAACCATTACGACTGAGTTGTAGCATTATCCTCTGATGAAATCAGCCGTGTGCTGAAGAAACACGTAGGTACATTCTTCTCGTTGCTATTGCCACACTATCCGTCTTGACGCCGGAAGGGAAGTTGGTACGCGAACAAGGCGAGACACCGGAATTACAGAGTGGAATCACAACTGCATACTACAGATTGCCGGAGGACCACACTGCAAGGGGCGCAGCCTATCGAGTTTCCCGGTCATCGTCCAAAGTCTGGAGCTGCGGATTGACCACCGGATTGACCACCGGATTACCACGGAGCACGAGCCTGTCTCATACAACGCTTTTACCAAACGGATGTTTGTGAGTTTGTTATTTTTATCTTGTCCAGGAAATGAAATTGTTAAACCGAATTTACACATGGAGCGGGCGCTTTCTCTTCTTTTTTTTTGTTTAGGTATCTATCGAGGAGGTGGTTGTTTCCCCGAAGAGAGCTGCCAGGACTCCAGAGGATGCCCGAATTGGATCCTTTTATGATTGAGTTATAACATAGCTATTAGAGCTAAGTTTCTGGACTGTTATTGTGTTTAGGCATAGTGTTTATTATTATTTTATTACAGCTACTTTTTAGTTATTAATTCTGGCCACTAATTCTCACTGCCACTATAATCTTTCTCTAGCCACAACCAAATTGCTATATCAGCTATATTATTTATTGGTTATACCAGGGGAGCTCGCGCCCCCACCCCCTCCTTTACCTTGATGCGGCGTCACGTGACCGGCAGCGGCATTTGACGAGGGTGACGTCACATGACCCCGCGGCGTAATTTAACACCGCGTTGCCATGGACACGAGTGACGCCGGCAGAGTCAAGGTAAGTAATAGCATTGCAGAGGCCTCACGCGATCCCCCGGCATTTAATTTTAATGCCTCGAGGAAGTGCGCGGGGCCTCTGCAACCGCCCGTGCGCCTCCCCCCCCCCCCCCCCCCCCGAAAAATCTCCCGCCCTCCACTTTGCGCACCTCTGGGTTATACCATATATATACACACGCACACACATATATACACACACACACACATACATATACACACACGTGTATGTGTGTATAAAACAGACAATATATATACATATAGTATGATATATATATATAAACATACTATATGTGTATGTATGTATATGTGTATATATATATATATTGCACGCGCACACACACATATAACGTTTTATCCAACTTTTTCATTTATCATTTGTAGAGAAAATGAACAATGTCGCCAAAAGCGCTATTTTTCAAAATGTAGCATCTCTACTAATTAGTGTAAAATGATACTTCATATAAAGCAGGTTATGGGACCCAGTATAAAATGACCTTCATGTCTCTTATCACATCCCAGTATATGGATATCTTCTATTATCACAAGCTGCTAACATGTGACAGGGCTCAGGGTCTGAGCCCAGAATGTGACATATTGAACATTCTCATTCTAAATTTCAAAAAATATTGTGTTGATTTCTGACCTGACTGCCGTGGTTACAGCTCAACCACTCTGTTCTACCGCATGTCACCACTTTCTGCCACAACCAGCTGACGGTGGATCTGCAAGGAGTTCAACGCTCATTGGCATCACATCTGTGGCTTGGTTGACGTATCATTTCTCCAGCTTTTTATTGTATTGTTTTTAAATAGATTATATTTATTTAGTTGAATAGATTATATTTCTTAGTACAATAGATTCTATTTATTAGTTTAATAGATATTTATTTAGTTTGATACATTATATTTCTTAGTTTAATAGATCATATTTGTTAGTTAAATAGATTATATTAACTAGTATTTAAGTCTCCCCCTCAGAGCCCCATTAGATAAATATTTTAGGACCCTTGTGCATATTTCACATCTTTTCGGAGTCGCTTATTTTTTAGACCCTCGGAGCCGAAACCTAAAGGGGTCAGCTAAGAAAGTTCGGATCAAGAGGAGCCACACAGCTTAAAGACAGAACATTTCCAAGGGAGATGGAGACAATTTGGGTAAGATCTGATTAAAGAACAACCTTTGGGGAAGGGAAGGGTGATGGGGGAGTGTAAGAGGGGGGTGAGAGAGCAAGGTGGTGTGTCAGATTGGGGCAGAGCAAGAGAACGCAAAAATGATGGGGATTTGCTGCATACCAAAAAAAAACAATTAGTGATACTTTTACCAGTGCCCCTTAGTCTCAGGGAAGACCGGCATTTCGTCCAATGTATACAATAAGATTGATGGAAAAGGGCACACAGATTTGAATAAAAAAAGATAATTTATTGTGCCACAGACTACAATGTTTTGGCTGCTGGCCTTTCTTTGCTGGATTTAGTGGGTTTAGCCACTTTACCTGAAAAAGACCAGCAGGCCGAAATGTTGTAGTCTATGGCAGTGCAAGAGAAAACAGGTTGGGGGGGGGGGGTGGGTTCTCGCAAGGTCGCCGACCCATGGGTGAGGGTCCCCGGTGGAAACTAGTCCTGGACCCCGGGAAAGCTGTCTGTGGCCCATACAAGCTGAGTAACATGTAGAAAGGACACATGTATGTTCAGAATGAGTTAGCATGGTATTTTGAGAGGCATCATAGCAGGTCAGTGCAAGTCAGGGCAGAGCACTGCAAGGTCAGTCAATATGAGTATGAGGAAGGGTCCGATGGAGGAGTTGGAGGGTCCCAGAATATCTCTTAAAGCAGGGGTGTGCAAATCGAGGGGCGCGACATTTTCTTGGGAGGAGGGGCTCGGCGCTTACAGTGGCCCCTCGCTCTTCCCCACAGCATTTAAATTAAATGCCGGAAATCGCGCGCAAGTCCTCTGTAAGTTCCCTTTCCTTGTCTCCGGCGGCTTCTGGCGACAGCAGCGTGGCGTCACATGATGTGGCATTGCCATAGCAACGTGATATCACATGACGTCGTTACATCAGAACGTCGGAGACAAGGTGGGGAGGGGGGAGGGGGGAGCAGGGAAAAAGGTTGCGCAACCCTGTCTTAAAGCATTGTCTTGCATACAGATCAGAGGCCAAGAATGGATATGGATATCCGATGTGAAGCCGGAAATAAGACAGAAAAGACCGTTTCGGGAGAAGAAGGTGAGTGATGAAATAGCCGTCACTGTGTAACTCTTCCAATTACCTGCAACTTCATGCAGAGAAATAGCAACGCTTGTTTTTAACGTGTTAAGCGCCTAATGGGGAATTCAACTGCTGAGAGGTTAAGGGAGTTACTCACCAAACTCAGCGACGTTTCTGTGTCTCTGTGATAACTCCCCTAGGACATGACTGAAAACCAGAGGTTACTCAATGTATTTTTGATAAATAGAAATATGACCTTCTGGGGAGGGGTACATAATGGGTACTGGGCCTGGTGAGGTGGGTATAACGGGTACTGGGCCTGGTGAGGTGGGTATAACAGGTACTGGGCCTGGGGAGGGGTGTATAACAGGGTACTGGGCCTTGGGAGGGGTGTATAACAGGGTACTGGGCCTGGGGAGGGGTGTATAACAGGGTACTGGGCCTGGGGAGTGGCGTATAACAGGGTACTGGGCCTTGGGAGGGGTGTATAACAGGGTACTGGGCCTTGGGAGGGTTGTATAACTGGGTACTGGGCCTGGGGAGGTGGGTATAACGGGTATTTGCCCTGTGGAGGGCGGTATAACGTGGTATTGCGGAGGGGGTATAAGTGGCACAGGAGCTCTTGCGATACAGAGTATCACTGTCCCTGGTTACAAACACTTCATGTCTCCTGCAGGTCAGGACACGCACGAAGGTGGTGCCCTTTGTGCCACCAGACGACGAGGCGGGCTACGAGGCGGACGACGAGGCATACGAAAAAGCGGGCGTCAAGTGGAACAATGAGGTGGGCTACAAGGCGGCCGAGGAGGCAGACGTGGTGTACGATGACCAAGGAGCATACGACAGGTGTGGCCGGATCTGCTGCTTCACCTTTTTTAGGCGGAGGAGAAGACCCCAGGAGCAGGTAGGAGAATACGAGAGGTGCGGACAGATCTGCTGCTTCACCTTTTTTAGGCGGAGAAGAAGCCGGGAGCAGGTAGCAGAGGAGCCAGGGCGTAGATACAGGGGTATTCTAGGGGCCCTGAGAAGTTGGTTTGACCGCAGGAGAGGCAGATAAGATCAGGAAGGCTGCGGGAGGGGCAGGTACTAGAGGGAGATAGGGATATTGGGCGTGAGAGGGTGAGAGAGAACAAGGAGCAGGGCCGGAGCACGGGTTTCATGCGCCCGAGGCGAAACTTAAAATTTGTGCCCCAGTTGTATAAAAAATAACAAGATAAATAAAATAATAAAATAAACAGTGGCGTAGCTATCGGGACTGCAGGGGGTGCGACCGCACCCCAGCGCGACGCAAAATAAAAACAAAAGGGCGCCAAAATACTGGATAAAAAAAAAGAATAATAATTTTAAAAAAAAGATAAATAAATTAGAAATAATAAGAAAAAAAATAATAATGATTATTAATGCGCCCCTAGGACCTTTGCGCGCTAGGCGACCGCCTAATGGCCGGCCGGCCCTGCGAGGTATGCGGGAGGAAAAGGGGTGAATGGGATAGATATGCAGGGGGATGGGGGAGCAGGTGAGTTATACACAGGGGCACAAGGGCCCCATCACCCACATCTCTATATACTGAGTGTGCCCCTGTGTATAACAACGCTGATCTGTGCTGCTCCATCTGATCTCACTGCGCAGTGATCCAGGGACCCTCCGATCGCCATTTAATGGGGTCAGGAAGGAATTTTTTTCCCCCATTGCACAGCAGGGGTTATGTTTCGCCTTCCTCTGGATCACAGCAACAAATTGCCCTTTGTGCATGAATTATCAGTGAGATCTTTATACACCCTGCATTGGTCTTCACTCCTTTGCTGCCGGAGGGGCCTGCAGTGCATTGCTCTGCGTGTTACTATATTGCTCTGCAATGTGCTGCAGGCCCCTACCAGCAAAGAGATTCATTATTTCAATAAAATACTCTCTTTAATCCAACCTATGTTGTAGTGTCTTTTCTATCCGTTGTATCTATTGCTAACAGCTCAGTGATTCTTCCCCAGGTCATTGCACTAGTGTCACGCTGCCAAGCCGGGTGTGAGGGAGATTTATAGGGTCACATATACACTTCTGCCAAAACACGAGTGCAAACAGGAAGCCCCTCTGATCTCATATCTTTTATTACACAAAACGGTATCTAAAAAGGTAAAAAGAACATACATGGGATTCTGCTACAAATATCTCTCTAATTACAAACCAATTAGCAAATCATTCAGATTAGAGTCGAGCGAAAAGAAAGGGTTAAGTATCTCATGTACAGTATATGCAGTGCAGGCTGTTCTGCGCATTACATGCAGGGGACAACGTTTAGGGGATATAAGTAATGCTGATCTCAGAGCTGACCGGCTGACCTGCTCTTCTGGCTGACCGGAGGACCTGCTCTTCTGGCTGACCGGCTTCCCTTCTTCCAGCTAACTGACCTGAATTGTGGCCCCTGTATCTCCCAATTAAACGTTTTATTGGCATATTCTTGTTTGACTCGTTCTATACAGACATTTTCTATATATTCATTGTGGGATTTGATAACATCTGTAAGATCTCTCAGAATATCACATTCTGTACGTTTGTGCTGAATATTTTTCCATTCTCAATTTACTTAATATTAGTTTTTGGCTTCAATTATTTATATCGAGCCCAAAATACCTTTATACAGGATGCTGTTCCCTTTATCCCACAAATGCTGCTTCATTAAAGCCCGTGGGTGGCACTTAATGCATTCTCAGACTTTTAGGCAACATCCCTAATTTCCAAACGTGGGATAAAATCTGTGCATATTTAAATGGTTAATTTTTCCATTTTTCCATTGTGACAAAATATCAATTTTCTCACTCAAGACTACTAAATCCCTCCCCAAAAATATCCGTTTCACATAAAAGTGTGTGCGCGTCTCCTTCCGCCTAACTGGCACGTCGTCCTTACGGGCGCCACTCCTTGCAACTCCACGCTGCCCTCCAGTGGTAAAAGAAATAAGATACATTTACTGTACTCGTCTGGCAGCTGCTCCCGTATAAGGTGGGTAACTCTGTATTAGGGGTCTTGGTAGAGTATATTTTATACTTATGTCGGATAGATGAGAAAATAATATTCCTAACAGGTTATTGTGAGAGGCCTTGGATCTGATCCTATATGCACGCAGCCCTCGCCTCTCTGACCTTGAACACATACTTCAATCTGATTTTTTGAGACTTGAAACTGGATTTCCCAAAACAAACTGATTTTAAACACTGACAAGACTGTAACAATGGTATTTGGGACCAGAGCTAAATTGCTAAAGCTGCCAATGACAGAGCTTCAGATAAAAACCAGCTCTAATACCATCCTAGCCCCTGTTACTTGTTTGAAATATCTGGGCATATAGTTCAACTCCCATTTAACATTTGGGATGCACATTGATACCCTGACATCCAAATCCTATGCCAAACTAGGTGTACTTTACAGGAACAAATCCTCCCTAAGGCCCTCATGCAGTAAGCAGCGATAAGCCACTTATCACCAGTTTATAGCCAAAAAAGCCTACAGCGATTCAGAAAGCCCAGAGAAGCTGGCGATTAGAGCAAAAATAACCGGGGTTTTTTTGCCGGAAAATAAATAAATAAATAAAATCGGCAGACGCGCGGTGATAAGCCACTTTTCAGCACTGATCGCCAGTTTTTCAAACACGCTCAATTCTATAAGCCCTGATCAGCTTATTGCGGCTGATCGCCACTTTAAAATTGCTGTTTCTTCTCCAAATTGTCCCGCCACAAAAGTTGGCAAGAAGGTGGGGTGAAGCTGCGATGAAAATAACATGCATGTGTCCCAGAGCTGATATCCATTAATATCAGCACCAGAGACCCCCGGCATGAATCCGATGCATAAAAAATGCATTTACAGGCAACTTCATTACCGCCAAGGCAATGAAGGTGTTATACACCCGTGCCAGGCTTATTGTGGGTAGCGGGGGTGGGTGAAGGTGGTATTTGGCCCTGGGTGGGTGTTTAGGCCTTGCCAGGGGGTTGCAGGATGACTTTACCTCTTCTTTAACTTCGTGGTTAATACCGCTAAGGTAATGAAGGGGTTAACCCCTCCCGCTACCCCCCCCCCCCACCCGGTAGGCCTAAACACCCATCCTTGGGGCCAATACCCCGTTCATCCACCCCCACTACCCACAATAAACAAAAATACACATAACAGCACCACTAGCCACCTCCTAGGTCCCTAATAAACCATTACAATATTCATAAAACCATTATTTTGTTTACACCCAGGATTATTACATGGGATTAGGGCTATGTTATTCAGTGAGGGGTTGTATGTTTGTATTCGTAGGGACAGGCAAGGCCGGAGTCAGATGGGTTTCTCCTGCCTCTGTCCTCCCTGTCTCCTGACCCTTCCTGTAGCCGGACAAAGAAGAAGAAGCAGGCACACGGTCTTACTCAAAGGAGGTTTAATATGCCATAAAGTCCAACGTTTCGGCAGTCTAATACTGCCTTTCTCAAGGTGAAGGCTACCAAACACAAGAAAACAGTCACAATATATACCACCCCCCTGATACTCTCCCCGCTCTGCCACATAACCAGGATGTTGACGCCCCCTAGTGACGTCAGAGCTACCATATGGCGCCCCCTAGTGATGTCAGAGCTACCATATGGCGCCCCCTAGTGACGTCAGACGTCTAGGTCTAAATCCCTGGCAATACAGCATAGAGCTGTCTTGGAGGAATGCAGCCACAGCCACACCTCTCCCCAGACTGAACACTCCCCCATGATGACGTCAGCGTGACCCGCCCGTCGGGGGGAAGGGGGGGGTGTGCACCAATCAAGACTGTACTCACAGGGCTGGACAAAGATGTATCCGTCGCCATGGGATCAGTGTCAGAGCAGGGAGGAGTGACACACTCCTATAAATCACCCTGAAAGTGTAAATAAACCACACACCAAAATATTCATAAAGCATATGTGCACAAAACTAATACAGCAATATACTATTAAAAACATGTGACTGTATACTGCTGATGACATCAGTATAATCCTGCAAAGTTACCGTGAAATGCCACATAAGAATATGCAGTACATCAGTATTTAGAATATACTAGTGTGTATACCTAGTCAGAAATGGGTACACACCGCCAGGGGGGGGGGGGGGGGAGAGAAGGGGGAGGGAGGGAAGGGAAAAAAACCACACAAAAAGGATAATTTTCCCAATAGGTAAGTGCAGAGTCCATGGATGGTGCAAGATCAAATATGCCTGTAGAAAGACAAAAAATTACCTTCTATTAAGGAAGCATTTTAAATTCTGTTGCTCATTAAGACCCATACCGTTGCTGGTATTTAAAGCATGTATCCAGAATGCTTCACGTCTCAATAAGAAAGTCTCCCTATCTGGAGTGAGAAAATGTGAAAAGATATAGTGCGCTACTACAATCAATAAAAGTGAGGTGATATAGTGATGTACAAAAAGAGGTGACCTTTAAACACGTAGAGTATATGGAACGTCTGCAGCTGTGGCACCAGGGATGGCTCAAATACCCCCTAATAGCAAACAGAAATACAAAAAAACACAGCGCACAACGCTCATAGTGCATTAAAAATTATATTAGTAACCACAAAATAAAGGTGAGTATTAAGCGTACATTTAGATAGAAAAAACAATCATTTCAGGGTTAATGTTACCCAAGCACCAACGGACGCCAATAGAGATGTCGTGGCTCTCTCCTTCTCAATCCCTCAGCCTCGGGGGTAGGGCCTGGGTGGTCTTCCAATCGGTTAGCTGTTAGTACAGCCCTCAGCCTCAAGGTAGTACTTAGGAGGTCTCCAGTTCAGCTGAACAGCAGTACAGCCAATTCGCCGTGCCAAGCAATAATGTCTTTCACTGTTCCAGTCTCTGTAGCAGCGGAGCACACGCTGTGGGGCGTCTATTTTTAATTTTTATGATTCTCCCGCTTTGGGGGGTGACTGAATTGACTACCGGTAGTCAGACTGTTACAGACCGAGCAGCTCATGCATCTAAAGTTACCCGGTCTGCCACCCTCCAGAAAATGAGGAGTTCTGTAGTTACCCTCATTATCTGCATGTATCAGGCTATCCGCCAGATTCCTCCCTCTTTTGAATGCCACCATTGGTGGTACACAGCAACTTTCAGATAATATATCATCATTTTGCAGAATATGCCAGTGTTTAAGACTGGTAGATTTAATAAAACCACCAGCTTGACTGTACGTAGTAAGCAGGAAGGAAAAGACTTGGATCACAACTATGAAAAAACGAGAACTGGAGGCTAATAGAAAAAATAACAAATTATTTATTGGGACATAACTAATTAAAAAGAGAAACCTCTCGCATGGTGCGCTTTATCAAAGAGTAGTTTCACTGGTCTTAATCAAACTCTTATATGGTTAGCACCGCCCACCTGTGTCCAGGTAAACACAAACCCCCAGGACACAAATTCCCTGTGAAATGAAACACAGGAAAGGGGCGTAATGCTCAGAGGGAAGAGATCCACATAGAGGGAATAAACAGGTAAAAAATTAATAAAAAAGACCAATCACATACAAAAGAAATATCAATAACACATATATATCAACTGTGGAAACATAAACATACACATGTCCAAATCTATAGTGAATATTCAATGTATATTTAACCCATTGATTTGTTAATTTTAATATCATAAGATGGCATATGAATGGTATATCATCAAACTCCTAGACACAATAGATATGGTTTAAAGGACATATGTAAAACACAATATTATTCTAGAAAAAAGTAAATATATAGTTAGAAAAAGGAAAACAAATAATAAATAATAAAGAAGAATAGATGCCAAAAGAAAATGTAGGACAATTGAATTCATTAATAAATATATATCTTATTTGATCACTAGAAAGCAGAAAAAAATGACAATAATAAATAACTTAATAAACAGACAATCATTATTATCATCGTGAGACGGAAGCATAGCAAGAATACTCATACAAAATGTTCATGAAAAATGTTTTAGATTTAAAATTTGTCCCTGAAGAAGCTCCTTTGCTGGAGGGAAACGCGCGTTGGACGCGCAATGTTGTCAGTCTCCTACTTGGAGCTGTTTTAATGTAGTGTCAGCAGTCTCCTGGCTCTAACTGTGTTGATCCCATTAGTTAGTTATTTATTTAATCCTTTAATTTTATAGTGAGTGTGCCTGCTTTCCTTGCACAGCACTGCCGTGTCTGGCAGGTCTATGCTGCAGTGTATGTACTAAGTGAACTTAAAGTGATTTGTTACCGGCGCTAACCACACCCAATCTGTGATAAAATAGTGCACAAAATTAAAATTCAAAATAAAATGTGTCAAGGTGATCACTGATCAAATTCTCAACCTTCCAGGAATGTGTACAGATTCCTTTCAATAGTAGCTTGTCCGGGATGGGAAGGGAGCGAAGATAGCAGGGATACACCATGAAAAATAAAAAATAAATGCATACAATAGTGTAATAAGTTCTTTTCAATCTGGATAAAACATGTATGTCTTGGCTCTATAGCAATGCCTACTTACAGCAGGTCAAAAGGTAAAAAGCATTGATCTACACAGCAGGTAGAAAGGTGTCAGGATCTTCAGGAACAACAGCCCAGGTTTACAGCATAAGAAATCAGCACCTCAGCTCAGACGTCAGTAGATGTGAGTGGATCAGAGACATGCAAAAGAAAGGCAGACCATAGTGTCGATCGTGCATAAAATTTATATAAACAAACAACAAATTTTAGGAATTGTACTCACATTGTGTACATAATCATAGTTCACATAAGGCTTTACTTGAGGCAAATGGAGTGCTGGTTCAGTGTGGAGCAGCTCACCGGGGATCTTCTCCTCAATGAATGCTCCTGAGGAAGTTGTCTAGTACGACGAAACGCGTAGAGCCACTTTCATTGCTGCAGCTGCTCTTTCTACTGAAGGCTTCAGAGTTGCTGAGTTCCCCCACCGTTTGCCTCCAAGACCGGATGCCGTCACCCCAACAGCGGATGTGACGTCAGACGCCATCTCCCACCCGGTCTGTTGTGAGTCTAAGGAGAAGATCCCCGGTGAGCTGCTCCACACTGAACCAGCACTCCATTTGCCTCAAGTAAAGCCTTATGTGAACTATGATTATGTACACAATGTGAGTACAATTCCTAAAATTTGTTGTTTGTTTATATAAATTTTATGCACGATCGACACTATGGTCTGCCTTTCTTTTGCATGTCTCTGATCCACTCACATCTACTGACGTCTGAGCTGAGGTGCTGATTTCTTATGCTGTAAACCTGGGCTGTTGTTCCTGAAGATCCTGACACCTTTCTACCTGCTGTGTAGATCAATGCTTTTTACCTTTTGACCTGCTGTAAGTAGGCATTGCTATAGAGCCAAGACATACATGTTTTATCCAGATTGAAAAGAACTTATTACACTATTGTATGCATTTATTTTTTATTTTTCATGGTGTATCCCTGCTATCTTCGCTCCCTTCCCATCCCGGACAAGCAGTGTATGTACTACCATTATCACTGCATTTGCCAGCTTTATCACTCTAGCACTCTTATTTTAACACACTAAAGTCTCCATTATAGTGCGCAGTGCTGGCTGATCTAGCAAGGTAGCTGGACATTTAACCCATTGGCCACTCACTTGTGTACATCTATACACTTCCATTATTGGGTCTCACCGTTGCTCCAGAGGGGTTAACACCCTGACTCCTAGCAATCTGTGTCCTCCATATCCCACCATTATTAAGTGGTTAAATGGGATAGTATGAACTTATAACTGACGACAAGGTTGCCTGATAGCGTTGATTTAATATATTTTTAATTCACATTACACATTACTTTGGTAATATATGTTTTAAGTAAATTTATTAAAAGTTAATTTTTACACTGTTATGGTGTGCATTTAAGTGAATTCTTTTAGGGGGCACATCCATTTTGTGTTTCCCTTCACCTTTTCTAGATCCCATTCTGTATTAATTCCTGCAGGGGATAATGTATCCAAAGAATGGATCCAAAACATCTCCCGCTGGTTGAGGAGCTTTAATCTATCACCCCCTCTCATGGGCATGGGCACCAGTTCTACAGCAGAAAAATGAACATTTGATAGACCTCCTGAAGGACAGTCAGTAAAATGTTTTGAAACTGGTAACATGAAATCTTTTCTTTTAATGGAACGTATATGCTCCATGATTCTGTTTTTAACAGGGCGTATAGTGCAGCCCACGTACCCTTGGCCACAGCCACAGGTAAGAAAGTATATGACAAATTGTGAGTCACAATTAATAAAGGATGGGATCCTATAGTTCTTTTTAGAATAAATAGTCTTAATAGACTTAATTGGTTTCGCATAGCAGCAAACGCAACATTTTCCACATTTAAAAAAACCTTTTATTTTAACAGATTTGTTAGACTTCTTAGAGTCAAACAATCTTGGAGAAAGATAGTCAGATAAGGATTTGGATTTCCTAAAAGTAATGGCTGGACCCTGGTTAACTGAACTATGTAGGTCCTTATCAAGAGTGAGGGTCCCCCAATGTTTATAAATGATAGAACGAATCTGTTCAGCCTGGCGACTAAACTGGGTGACAAATAGAGCAGACGTCACTCGATCCAATTCATGTTTCTTCTTGAACTTCACAGACGAGTTCGATAACAAATCGATCCTGTTTGTAGATTTGACACACAGATATGCTGCTTCAATATCAGTGTGATTATATTTTCTTTGAGCAAATCGAGTTTTTAATTCCTCTGCTTGATGCTCAAATAAATCTTCATTTGAACAAAGCCGTCTTAGTCGAAGGAATTCAGCCTTGGGTATACTTCGAATGAATGTTTTAGAATGACTGCTGTCTGCTTCCAACAAAGTATTACGTGAATGAGGCTTTCTAAAAATGTCCGTTTGAATAGTGCCTGTCGTGTCAATAAATAAAGTAATGTCTAAATAATTGATGTGATTCATGTGTTCTTCATAAGTAAATTTAAGATTTAAAGAATTAGTATTAAGTGTATGAATAAAGGCATGCAGTGATAATAAATCCCCATCCCAAATCATAATCAAATCGTCAATATACCGTTTATAGAAAATAATCTGATGACGAAAAGAATTATCAGCACCGAAAATGTGTGTGGATTCCCAAAGACCCACAAACAAATTAGCATAAGAGGGGGCAAATGACGTCCCCATAGCAGTACCCCGTGTCTGAAGATAAAATTGTGCATCAAAAGAAAAATAATTATGGGTGAGCAGAAACATAATAGAATCCAAAAGAAAGGCACGTAATGAAATGGACAATGTAGAAGCATCAAGAAAAAATTCCACTGCTCGAATCCCTTGCTCGTGATCTATGATTGAGTAAAGTGACATCACGTCCAATGTCACCCATCTAAAAGTCTTTTTCCAACTAACATTTTTTATATCTTAAAAACAAAAATAAAATAAATAACGAAAGAAAACAGAAATAGTCCTTGGCGCACTATCTGGTATATAAACCTGACAGAAAAATGAAGTCCAAAGATCTTGGTAGTGAGGATTGTTGGTCCGGAATCCAATCGTACTCAAAGTCCTCTGAGGTGGTGGAATCAGATTTGTGCGAATGATGCTTTAATGCATGCCAGACCAATATGATTGGGTTCAAAGCTGGATCTTAATGAATGTTGCAGATGTGTTTTGGGGTCAATGTCTTGGAAGGACTGGTGACCACTCCAGATGTGAAGTATTCAGAAATGTTACGTTCTTCCCTCTGAGCAATAATGACCTTCTGTATGTAGACTCTCTAATATGAGGAAAAAGCCTTAATGGACTGGTCATGCACAGCTGCATCTAAAGACTTAGTAAACAATTATTTGGAAGTCTGACAGGGAGGAGGAGTCAGACTTCCAAATAATTGTTTACTAAGTCTTTAGATGCAGCTGTGCATGACCAGTCCATTAAGGCTTTTTCCTCATATTAGAGAGTCTACATACAGAAGGTCATTATTGCTCAGAGGGAAGAACGTAACATTTCTGAATACTTCACATCTGGAGTGGTCACCAGTCCTTCCAAGACATTGACCCCAAAACACATCTGCAACATTCATTAAGATCCTGCTTTGAACCCAATCATATTGGTCTGGCATGCATTAAAGCATCATTCGCACAAATCTGATTCCACCACCTCAGAGGACTTTGAGTACGATTGGATTCCGGACCAACAATCCTCACTACCAAGATCTTTGGACTTAATTTTTCTGCAGGTTTATATACCAGATAGTGCGCCAAGGACTATTTCTGTTTTCTTTCATTGTTTGTTTTATTTTTGTTTTTAAGCTATTGTTGTACTTACCTTGTGGATAGGTTTGTGGTTTTTCAATCCTTAGGCAGCCGTCTTCTCAGTTTGTTATATTAGTCTGTAGAATTCACTAGTTTATTGTTGTATCTTTGTAAGGGAATTCCAACATTAGAGCACTTATCCATCATTATCGTGTATTGTTAAGTTAGGCTAATAGGTTAAGCGCTTAGTATATGTTTAGTTTAATTTTTTCTATCATAACATTTTTTATAGCGGATAAAAGATCCATAGAATCTCTCAGAAAAGAAGGCAGATTTTTTACCAGTGGCTGTAAAAAACCATCAATGTAGCGTGATAACCCATCTCCCAAAGATCCAATACTGGCCACAATGGGCCGCCCAGGAGGGCGGACCAGTGACTTATGGATCTTTGGGAGATGGTGGAAGATGGGCACAATAGGTGAGGCATTGTAGAGAAACTCATATTCCTTTGTGTTAAGTACAAATAGGGCCTTTCCTTCTTCAAGAATCTCTTTCAAAAGGTGTAAAAACTCACATGTGGGATCATGTCAATTTTGTATAAGATTCAACATCCTCAAGTAATCTAAGTGCCTCTGCCTGATAATCTGAAGAAGAGGGCACCACAATGGCCCCTCCCTTATCAGCCTTTTTGATTGTAATAGACCTATCTTCCCTGAGGGCAATCATCTCCTGGAAGTCAATATCTGACAGATTCGTTTTATTTAAAGAGGGAACCCCCCGGGGTACAATACCCCTAGCCAATAACCTGAGATCCCTCTCAACCAGCTTCTCAAAGGTCTTAATATTATGATTGTTAAAAATATGAGGGCAAAAGGTTGATTTCTTCTTAAGACCTAAGTGTAATTGCCCAAAGAAGCTGAATGAGGAAGGGATCTCAGGCTCCAAATCCTGATTTTGTTCATCATAAAGATCTCTAAGATCTGATAAAGCACATTGTTCACGAAATGAATGCAAATCCAAATTCTCCATTGAAACATCAATACAATCAACATTCTCAGCTAGACCTCTATCAGTGGAATATAGTGGAACCTCTGTTGTCCCTTTTTTCTATTAAAATATTTTTTAAGAGACAATTTGCGAATTAATTTTTGGAGATCAATGATGGTATTGAATAAATTAAAATCTTGGTATGGGGCAAAATTTAAACCTCTATTTAGAACCGCAATCTGGTCATCTGTAAGAGTCTTATGTGAAATGTTGATAACATTATCCACAACTTCTCCTATGCATATTTCTTTCTTTTGCTCGATCCCCCGGATCCCCCTCCCCCCTTCTCTTCTTTGATGATCTCCTTGTCCTCTTTCGTTTTTTGACTCCTTTTGAAACAAGGAGTATGAAGGTTTATCTTCTTTCCGAGAGGGCATCATAACAGATTTTTGTGAAGAGTCGGTTTCAGGGGAGGTAGATCTAACTCGCCAATTATCATCATCATCACAAAAGGAAACGCCTAGTGAACGACTCTCATAGTCAGAACCATCTGACTCAAAACTGGAAGCGTTTCCATGGCGTTTTAGGATGGATTTATTCGGGTTCTTGGAGTCACCTTGTTTTTTATTATTCTGATATTTAGAACCAGATTTTGGTTGTGGCTTTTGTGCGTTTGTAGTGTAGCGTTGCCATATATAAACTTGCTGCTTCTCATAGTCTATCTTGTCCCTATCAAACTTTTGTTGTTTCTTAATCATTAGAGACTTTTCCATAGCACCCACGTTGCTTAAAAGTGTTTGGTCATATTTAATAAAATTCTCCATTTTTCTGCAACCTTTCAATTTATCCTGTAGGACTTTCACATTGGCTCTCACTTTCTTTTTTTTAATTTAGCTTATACTTAATGATCAATTTGATTAGCTTAAATGAGCAATGATCTAATATGGCTTTCCAGTCATTCTCAAAATCTTTATTAATAAAGCCAAAGGACGGTACCTTTTTCAAGCGTAAGCCTCACGGAATCCTTTTAACTCTAGCATAGTTCTCAAGAGTGGTAATGTCCCACCAATACCTAATGTCCTGTGATAACAGTTTTTCCAATGTAAGGAAGTGGGTAATTAAGTCAGCAGGCTCTTCACAGATGAAATTAGCACCTTCATCAAAAACTGACTCTGCCCTCCTCTGACGGTGAGTGTCTCCACAGTTAAAGGCATAGGTATCAGTAACCCCTTCCTCATCCTCCACTTCTACATAATCTTCCATAATAAAAAACACACAGGATAGGAATAGCACGAATACTCACTCCAGAGAAATAAAAAAAAATGTTCCACAGAAAGAAAAAATGTGAATAAATAGATGCCACAAAAAATAAATAAATAAATGGTTAGAAAAAAAAATAACGATAGCACTCCAGTTCTCAAATCACCAATTAAGTGATTACATACATATTCACGGGGTATAAGCCTCTTCTTATAATGTCAATAATGAAAGTCTTAATTCCAGGCTGAGCAGCCGTGGCCAAACCAGCAATATGCGAAGCAGAGGAAAAGACCTCCCAGCCCAATGTTACAATCCTGGTAGATAGCGTGTATCACGCGCATGCTGTATTAACCCCCAGCAAAATGAATCCTTAGAGGGACCAAGGGCCCATCGTGTCCAGTGTTTTCCCGTTCAATGTGATCAAGGATTCATCACAGCTACAGTGCTTATTCCTACATGGTTGGTCTCCGATGTGCTGGGGGTTAATACAGCCTGCGCGTGATACACGCTGTCTACCAGGCTTGTAGCGTCGGGCTGGGAGGTCTTTTCCTCTGCTTCGCTTATGACTGTACGTAGGGGTAAATACAAGCCTGTCCTCCTTCTTATTTTTGGTAGCACTTACCTCTTTATCCAGTGCCCGGTCTAACACAGCAGGAGGATATCCCCTAGCCAGGAATCTACTACGTAGTTCTCCAATAGCTGGTTCAATATTATCCTTCCTGCTCGTGATTTTGCAGACCCGGACTTTCTGTGAAAAAGGTAATGCATCAATAAGAGAAGGAGGATGATGGTTATCTGCCCTTAAAATGGCATTTCTGTATGTATCCTTTCTAAAAAGATCAGTATGTAACTCCCCATTAGTCTGTGTAATGAGGACATCTAAAAAAGAGAGTTGCTGTGTACCACATCATCTGAAAAACACGGTGGAGGCAGTGATGGCATGGGCATGCATGGTTTACAATGGCACTGGGTCACTAGTGGTTTTTGATGATGTGAACGAAGACAGAAGCAGCCGGATGAATTCTGAAGTGTATAGGGATATATTGTCTGCTCAGATTCAGCCAAATTCAGTGAAGTTGATTGGACGGCGCTTCACTTTACAGATGGACAATGACCCAAAACATACTGCGAAAGAAACCCAGGATGTTTTTAAGGCAAAGAAGTGAAATATTCTGCAATGGCCGAGTCAATCACCTGATCTCAACCCGATCGAGCATGCATTTCACTTGCTGAAGACAAAACTTAATGCAGAAAGACTCACGAACAAACAACAACTGAAGACAGCTGCAGTAAAGGCCTGGCAAAGCATCACAAAGGAGGAAACCCAGCGTTTGGTGATGTCCATGCGTTCCAGACTTCAGTCATTGCCTGCAAAGGATTCTCGACAAAGTATTAAAAATTAACATTTTATTTATGATTGTGTTAATTTGTCCAATTACATTTGAGCCCCTGAAATAAGGGGACTGTGTATGAAAATGGTTGCAATTCCTAAACGTTTCATACGATATTTTTGTTCAACCCCTTGAATTAAAGCTGAAAGTCTACACTTCTATTGCATCTCAGTTGTTTCATTTCAAATCCATTGTGGTGGCGTACAGAGCCAAAATTATGAAAATTCTGTCAGTGTCCAATTATTTCCGGACCTAACTGTGTGTGTGTGTGTGTGTGTGTGTGTGTGTGTGTGTGTGTGTGTGTGTGTGTGTGTGTGTGTGTGTGTGTGTGTGTGTGTATATATATATATATTTTTTAATGATAGGGATGTAAAGTAGGTTTGTAAATGAAAAAAAAAATATGAAACCCTTAATACAGCTGAATCCCGTTATAACGCGGTGCTCTTGGTCCACATAATGAGCACGTTATAACCAGGATCGCGAAATGGTCGGCGCAATCAGGAAGAACGGTTCTGCGAGGACTTACCCAGCATCTGCAGCTCTCTCCACTTCATCAGGCTCCGAGGTGCTTACATACGCTCTCCCAAGCTTTCAATTTGACTGACTTTTGAGCGCAGGAGGGTCACATGACCCTTCTCTGATCAATGACAGCCCAACAGTGAATACATTTTATATAATACACATGCGGGAATTGAACCCTGATCACCCATGGACTGCACTGTGCAGTAGATGTTACGTTTGTTTATAGAGTCAGATTCATCACACCAATACTGTGGTGTAGCAGCTAGAGAATTGCACCAGCATATGAAAGATCATGGGTTCAATTCCCGCATGGTGTAGGGGTGTGTGTATATATGTGTATCAGCGTGTGTCTGTTAGCAATAATGCATTGAATATTATATAAAAATAAAACCTTGGAGATGTTTTTAAATCGGGAGCCACGCTCAGACAGCATTAAAAGCGGATTCGCGCTATAGCAGATTGCGCTATAACGGGGTTGAGCTGTACTAATATTTTGACCAACGGGTTGGAGTAAGCCATGCTTCTTATCTGTACCAACATTAAATACCCAAGGGTTTAAAGATTGGTACATGTCTGGAGTGTTTATATCTAGCTAGCTCCAACACTGTCCTGGGTTTCCATTACTCAATGCAATAACGCCGGGTCTCTCAGCTAGTGCAATATAAAAAAATGTTTTTTTTTTTTTCAACTTTAAATTTTTATTGGAAAGTACAAATACAGCCAATGTTCCACAGCCCATTATTACATTTCCAGTTTTGTTAAACACATGTAATGACGCCTCGAAGACACATCCACTTAACACTTTACAAACAAGACCAGACGAACTTGACAAGGGGACAGGGAAAGAGGTTAGGGGTGGGAGGGAGGTGGTAGGTTGCCAGGCTCTGGTGCAGTTTTTTAGATATCTCTTGTTCAACCTTTTAGGCAATAGCTAAGGGTTTTAACTGGGACAGGTTCTTCTGAGGTTTCTTTCTTTTATTTGTTTTTCCCTATTCTATGACTACATGAAGGTCTGCTAACTGTGCGTCGCTGAGTCGTGTTGTCTAATCTGCCCTTAAAGGAGAACGCACCTAGTTTAATTAGTGCAAGATTGAGGTGGCGTCCACTCCTGGGATGTCTACCTGGGTCAACCATGGATCCCAGACCTTTAATTGTTCCATCCGGCAGACATGCCAAATTCTGTTTTTGATCTTAGGGATAATTGGTATCTCCTGCTGTTTCCATAATGCTGCGATCTCACATCTTGTGGCTGTAGCAAAATGCGCGATTAATTTATGCGACGCATTTGACAGACCCTGGATCCGCATGCCCAATAGGAACAGCCACGGGTCCAGGGGGATCTCCAAATCGAGAATCCGCTGAATCCAATCTCTGATTTGTTCCCAAATAGGGGCCCCCTTAGTGCAAGACCACAACATATGTCGGAGGTCAGCTGCTTCCCCACACTGTTTAGGGCAGAGAGGGGAGTAGCCTTTTACAAATTTCGCTAAGCGCGTCGGAGTGTAATACCACCTCATAAGGACTTTATATGCGTTCTCCTTTAATGTGGTGCAGATTGAGCTTTTCGCCGCCGCCTGTATAATTCTGTCCCATTCGTCGTCCTCTAAAGTCTCTCCTAGGTCTGATTCCCAGTGTCTCATGTAACTCAGTCTATTGTCAATGGGCGACTTCTGGCAGATCACTTCCCTGTACATTCTAGATGTGAGTCCCCTTGTGTCCGTATCTCTGGAACACAGCTGCTCAAAATTTGTTCGCGCCGGTCGAATTGGCGTTTTATTGTAGAAATCTCTGATCTGAAGGTACCTAAAAAATTTGTTTGGGATATTCTTAGAGGATTTAATTTGGTCAAATGTTTGTATGGTCGTTATGCCCTCCAGATCTTTTAGACGGGAGAAGCCCTTCTGAGTCCATATCAAGAAATTTTTGCTATTCAGGTCCGGAGCGAAGTCTGGGTTGCCCACTATTGGTGTCATTAATGATGTTTTGGTAGTCAAATTACATTTGAATTTCGTGGCCTCCCAAACTTATAATGAATTGACCATGGTCTGCAGCGGATTGTTCATCTTGCGTACCCCTTCTCTGGGTAGCCAGATTAAATTTCGGATTTCAATTGGTGCACAGCATCTCTTCTCCAACTCAACCCATCTCCGTAGGCTTGGGTCTGTGTGCCATTGGAAAATCTGCCCTAATTGGGCTGCTTTATAGTAGGCCTGCAAGCAAGGCACCGCTCACCCTCCGCAGGATGAATGGGACGTTTTAATATTCCTTTAGCAATTCTTGGGTTTTTCCCGTTCCAAATAAATTTTATAATTTTTGACTGGAGGGAGAGGATGTCCGCCTGCACCAAAGGGATAGGGAGACTCTGGAAAAGATATAGCATCTTTGGGAGGAGATTCATTTTCACGCTATGTATCCTCCCAATCCATGAGATGCTCCCCTTCATCCAGGTTCGGAGATCCTCCCCCAGCGTCTTTATGATCTTGGGGAAATTTGCTTTATATAAAGTTTTGTACTCCCTTGTGAGATAAACCCCTAAATATTTGATAGCGGAGGGTTGCCATTTGAACTGAAAATTGAGGTCAATCAGTTTTTCAACTTCTTTTGGTAGATTAATATTGAGGGCTTCTGATTTAGACTGATTGATCTTAAATCCCGAAATTTGGTTAAATTTGCCCAGTATGTTGAATACATTTGGGAGAGATGTGAGAGATTTGGCTATTGTGAGAATGACATCGTCCGCATATAGAGCGGCTTTGTGCATTTGGTCTCCCACAGGGATACCAGAGATATCTGGGTTATTTCTGATGTGTGCCGCCAAAGGCTCTATACATAAGGCGAACAGTAGTGGCGACAGCGGGCATCCTTGACGTGTTCCGCTTTTGATTTCAAACTGTTCTGAGGGGAAACCTTGATATCTCACTCTTGCTGTTGGGTTTTTATACAACGCCAGGATGGCCTGCAGGAGGTGTCCCTCAAAGCCAAATGCTCTCAGTGTTTCCGATAGGTAGGGCCAATCTATTCTATCGAAGGCTTTTTCAGCGTCCAGACTTAACACCATGGAGTGAATTTTTTCTTTTTGGGCCAGATCAATTAGGTCAATAATTCTCCTGGTGTTATCTGCCGCTTGTCTACCTCCGATAAACCCTACTTGATCCGTGTGAATTAACCCGGGAAGAACACTACCCACCCTGTTGGCTATAAGTTTAGAGTATATTTTGAGGTCCAAGTTAATCAGTGAAATGGGCCGGTAGCTCTTACAGTCTGCCGGGTCCTTTCCGGGTTTATGGATCACCGATATTGAGGCTTGGAGCATTTGTGCTGGGAATGAGGCCCCTGCTAAGATTTCATTGAATAACTTTAACATGTGGGGGGCTAGAATTTTTAAATATTTATTGTAATATAAGTTCGAAAAGCCATCTGGCCCTGGGGCTTTAGCCGGTTTTAGTGCTTTGATGACCCCAGAGAGTTCCTCCATCGTGAAGTCCGACTGGAGTGCCTCCCTTTCGCATCTCTTCAAAATGGGTAAATGTGCCTCTATTAAGAAGGTCCGTAAATCCTCCTTTGTTTTCGGATTATGGGTTACCTTATCTCCATTGTATAATATTTCGTAATACTTTTTGAATTCCCCTGCTATGTTCGCTGGGATGGAGGTAAGGTCCCCATCTTGGTTTCGAATTGCGTGAATGTGATAGTTTGGAAGCTTGTTTTTTTAGCTTATTGGCAAGTAGTGTGTCAGGCTTGTTAGCTTTTTCATAAAATTTCCGCTTGGACCAGGTCAATTCCTTCTCGGCCTGGGCGGAGAGGAGGAGGTTAAGACTAGTTTTAGTGGCTAGTATTTGAGTTAACGTGTGGGCATTCTTATTTTTTTGTGGAGGGAGGAAAGCTCTGCTAGCTGTTCCTCTAGCTTCAAAATTTTTCCCTCCCGTTCTCTTTTCCGTTTAGCGGCCAGATTCATAATGACCCCCCTGAGGGTAGCCTTATGGGCCTCCCACAGTCTGGAGTGCGTAGCCACACTCCCCTCATTCTCCTCGAAGTATTGTGTGAGCTTTTCCCCAATTTCCACCTGTAGGGCTGGGATTTTCAGCAAGATTTCGTTTAGTTTCCAGTTCGCTCTAGGTCTGTCTAGTGGGATTAGTGTGCACCGCAGCTCTATAGATGCATGGTCTGACCATGAAATATCATGGATCTCGGTGCGAGAGACCCCAGGGACCATTCTGTTGGATACAAGGAAGTAATCTATCCTGCTATATGTGTCATGTGGGTGTGAGTAGAAGGTGTATTCTCTCAGTCTCTGGTGTTGTTCCCTCCAGATGTCGCGTAGTTGGCAGTCACGTAACCCTTTTTTAATTGTTAGTATGTCAGATCTGTGTGTAATATTAGTGGATGAACATCTGTCAAGGTCCTCCCGTAGTGCCCTGTTCAAGTCTCCAGCGACAATGATATTACCTCTGGCCACTTTGTTGAGTTTCCCAAAGAAGGTAGAGAAAAAAACGGGGGCCGTCTCATTAGGGGCATATATTGTTGCTAGAGTAATTGGGAACCCTTGGATTGC
Source organism: Ascaphus truei (assembly GCF_040206685.1). NCBI lineage: Eukaryota > Metazoa > Chordata > Amphibia > Anura > Ascaphidae > Ascaphus > Ascaphus truei. The sequence goes on along the minus strand of NW_027457210.1, from coordinate 22,474 downwards.
ACCTCTTACTATGAGGAATCTGCCCTCTTTATCTTTGAAAGTCCTATCGGGTACGAACGGTATTCTTTTATGAATTAGTATGGCCACCCCTTTTTTTTTGACTTTCGCGGAAGACAAAAAGTGTGTCGGGTAGTCCTTATCCAGGAATTTGGGGTAGTTGTCTTGAGAGAAGTGTGTTTCTTGCAGAAACAGAATTTCTGCCCCTTTACGCTTATAATCTCGGAAGGCGATTCTGCGTTTAACCGGGCTGTTAAACCCCTTAATGTTATGTGATACTAGCCTGAGTTCCTTACTCATTTAAAAGTATGAGATGACTTTGCTGCCGATATCTGTTCTTGATTGATGCACCTGGACCACAATCCCGACCTCCTCTTCTTCTCGAACTGCAATACCTCACTTCACCACCTACAGCAATACACAAGGGGGAGCACACAAGAGGGTACACCTGGGGGGACACAACAAACACTAGACAAGACAAAAGACAGTAGAATTCTCGTCGTCTCGGCGACGTCGCCTCCTTGACGAGATCACCGCCTTTGGGAAGCTGGACTCCTCTCCAACCGCCCGGAGGAAACGTGGGATGAAGTTCACTCACCCACCGCGTCCAGTCCCAAAGGACTTCACTAGGGCCCAGGAGATCCACCCTCCTCCCCCCTAGTGCGTGGCCCATGCGGATTTTTGAAGCAGGTCACTCCCCCCCACTCCTGCCTCGCTCTTCCTGAGCTTGAATGAATAAAACCTAACATATACTATGCATAACCAGAGTCTGTCCCGGCTTTGTTCACCCCTGTAGTGTATCAGGCTAATCCCTCGGTGTCATGGCCTCAGCAACCTGTGTTTCTTTGCTTCTCCTCCAGTTCTCGTCCCCCTACTTGAGGTCTGGTCCCCGGCCACGGTGAAGCTGTCACCAAATAAAGAAACTCACCCCGAGTGAAAGAGCGGTGATCCCCGACACCCCAACTACAGATGTCCAGTGATCAAGCAACCTGCGCTGAAACTGAATCCCTGGTGAGAAAATTTGCGGCCTACCTTTCTGATGATGGCGGCCCCCGACACAAGATGGCGAAGCAGCTCTAGAAGGCGGGAATCCACAGTGAACCGCAGGAGCAGGAAGAGAGCGGTGAGCGGGAAACAGGAGCGGGCGCACGCACCTCCGCACTGGTGAGAGACGTCTTCCAAAATGGCCGCCCCCCGGATACGCATCACAGCTGTGCCCCGGAAGGAGCGGCGCCATCTTGGAGGTGGCGCGGAACCAGCTCCCACCGGCGCGACCAGATGACGTCACCAGCAAGACCAAGGACAGCCGTAAACCCATCAAGGCGTCCAGAATGCGCCGGATGACCCGCGCAGGCCTGGATTAGTCACCTCACCGGCCCGACGCGGGCTTTTTGAATTTTGCGTCTGGGAAGAATAGAAAGACATACGGGAAGGGAATTAGTATAGCGCCGTAGCGGCAGAACCATTAAGCGAGTAAGGGCAGGGTGAGTGATAGAGAGGGAGTTAGTAAGAGGATAAAAGCAAGTAGATGAGAGGAAATAAGCCGAAGTGGAGACATTTAAGGAGACAATACTATAAGAAGGAGTAAGGAAGTAGACTTGAATTTAAAGTGGGGTAGGGATGCAGCAAGTAGTAAGGAAGTGGTAGAGGGGAGAGCAAGGAGGAGAGGAAGTAGGGAGCTAGAAAGAAAGAAGAATAAATGTGGAGAAGTGAGGAAATCAGAAAGCTATAGAAATGTGCAAGTTAGATAGTGGGAGTGGTGACTGGAAGTGGAGTGAAGGGGGACGTGAAGTAGGACTTGGTAGGTTAGGTATCAAAGGAGGTAGAGAAGTGTTAGTAGGTTGGTGAAGACAGGTTGAGTGGGAAAGGAGAAGGGAAGTAAGGAGCAGGGCGACACAAGGTTTAGATAGACAGATGAGATCGCTGGGGAAGGTTGAAATCAAAAAAATGTTTTAAAGCACTTTACTACATTTGTGAAGTAAGGCTTTAACCGAACATGAAAATCAGTATTCTGAAGGAGCAAGTCACTCGCTTTTTATAAAAAAAAATTTTTTTAAAACAGGATTGAAGCAGAGGGTCTCCCCAAGCTGAACCGCATTCATTTCAACTCTGGGACCCCCCCATTTCCCATAATACTTCCCTCCAAAGGGGGTGCCAGGCTATACGATAAAGGGGGTAACCAGGCTATACAATAAAGGTTACCACTGGAACGGTGGGCCCCTGGCAGCTACCTGGCACCATAAGCCAGGGGCCCGGCATTATAACATGTGAACGTTAAAGTGTCCCCTGTCTTTCCACTTTTCATAGAAAAATGGAAAAAATGTGTGGTGCTCTGAAAAAAAGCCTCAAAATATGTAGTACAAAAATTGTAACGTTCAATAAATGTATATAATGATTCCTGAAATGAAAACCCAGTGGATAAGGGATAGCCAATCCATAGGACACAGAACAATCATGTATTAATCACTGCTCCATTGTAATCTGACTAGTGGGCTAGGGCCCCCACGAGCACTGTAGTAAGGGGCCACACAATAAAGTGTCCCAGCATATAATGTCAGAATGGAGAATGTGCTTGTGATAAAATAACTCACAGTTAGAGTTGGTAATGTCCTTTTGGCTGTGCAGGTTTCTTCTTTCACAGTAGGGGGCGTGCTTCTGTTTTTTCTGGATGACTTGACACGAAGCAAAAGGAAAAAGCAGGCACTAATACTCGGGAAAGTAAAAAAAGGTTGAATGAAATCCAGGAGAGCGTGTGCCCATAAAAAAAGACTATTTTAATGGAAACCACAAAAAAAATACAGCTACATTACGGGGTACACAGACCCCCACCAACGCAATTCGAGCCGCGTTGGTGGGGGTCTGTGTACCCCGTAATGTAGCTGTATATTTTTTGTGGTTTCCATTAAAATAGTCTTTATGGGCACACGCTCTCCTGGATTTCATTCAACCTTTTTTTACTTTCCCGAGTATTAGTGCCTGCTTTTTCCTTTTGCTTCGTTTCCACTTTTCATGTTCCCTGAGCCTAAGACTCATGAAACGTTCTATATGTAAGTTTTAGGTGAGATATTTGGGTAGAAATGCAATCATGTTGTTTGCAGGAGTTTGGGGGGGGGCAAAGATATCAGTAGTCTCCTAATTCTCCCTGGCGTGCAGGCATGATTTGCCAGTACGTGGGTTGAATTACACCAGGGCTGCCCAGTGACTCCTGATTTTCAAGCCCAGATATCCCAGTCCTATTTCCCTTACAGCTATGAGTCTGCCCAAGTTATCCTATGTATTAAAGTATGTTTTATTTCATTTGTGTGTAGCGGTCATGTAAAATGGCTACAGTCATCTCTCCTGCTGACAGTAAGGCCTGGTAAGTTGTGGGCATGCCAGCAGTAATTATGGAGGTTTGCCCTCACACCCTGGTGGGGTGCCCTGTGTATGGATGGGAGTGGTCACATGCTCTGATTCCATGGTTAGTGATGTCAGAGGTGTGTCAGCTTCCAGAGTGTACATAAGGCACAGCACTGTGTCTAATAGTTAGTTCTATCTGAGTCCTGAGTTCTGTAGGAGTTCTGAATAGTCTGCGAGAGTTATGTTATAGTAGCTGAACAGGAAGACTGTGTCCAGGGACCTGGCACAGGGTAAAGACATCCCGGCTGGGATAGGGAATCCCTATTAAAGGAGAATTACACCTTTCAAAGGGAAGCACTGAGGGACAATGAGTGGCTAGAGAAACTACTGCGAGGGGCAGTTAGCCCACCTCAACCAATAAAGATGCTCTTAATCACAAACCCTCTCGTGTACATGTGTGGAGTGAATGTACAGAGAGGAGCACCACAGAGGAGTTCCTCGTCAGGACCATCCCCAAGTGACCGAAGGAACCCTGATGAGGTGGAGGCGCTGCACTGGAACTAGGTAGGACTCCGCACACTACCTCAGCTGCCTGTCTGGACGGGTCCTCCCCACACACCATCATGCGGGAGACTCAGGAGTCCTGTTGCCAACAGGTGCACCACCAGACACTATCACACTGTAATGGGGACCGGTTAGACCACAGGAGCCAATGTGAGATTGGGTGGGTCAGGCCGGGCCAGAAATACCGTTACATTTGGAGGCGAGCTGCTGAGATCAGATCTGTCAACAGGACAGGCTCTAGCTAGGCACACTGGGAAACAGGGAGAGCGTCTGCTGCCACTCTGTGCTGCGTAGGGACGGACCTAGGGGTGGTCAGGGGCTGACAGGGTATTGTCAGTTCGCAGGGATGACCTAGGGGCCTGAAAGGAGTGAGGGGTCTGGAGCCGGGCTATAGCTGACCGAGTCACTTTGAGGTAGTGCTAGTTGGTAGGACGCCAGAAGGGATAGCCTGTTAACGTGGTCAGGAATCCTGGAGAGGGTCTGCGCTAGGCTGACCAAGAGAGGTAGACGCCCCAAGTACTGCATGGCAGAGCCAGAGTACTCTAGCCCATTCCAGACACTTACCATAGGGAGCACAGACTGGGAGGAAGGAGTTACAGCAGACACTGAGAGAGTGAGCCTAGCCTGAGGTAGTGCAACATGAGTCCAGCCTAGATCAGGTACACATGTGGTGGTGCATCTGAGCAATCTTTATTGTACTGGTGTGGTGGCTGCCCCGCAGAGCGGAGCCCCATGTACGATAATTGGTACGAGAGCGTGACAATCCAAGGAATGGAGGATCCGCGTGGTGCGGAGAGCCCAAAATGGCGACCAGAGGCTGATGGGGAAGGCACCCGTGGCGTGCGCCCCACTGAAGAGCAAACTGTCGCTGAGCTGTCTTTAACTAATCTGCTCTGGAGTGGAGCGAAGGCCGTGGCTGCCCCGTTTTTGTCCTGTCTGGGACACCGAGGGGCCACCCTTGAAGAGTGTGAGGACATTGTGATAACTGGGGGGGAACCCAGCGAGAAGATCAAACAAACTGACATTTCGGGCTTAAAAGCCACCCAAAATGGCGGTTCCCGCTTGCTAGGGAGACCGCATGGGCCAGTCGCAGAGAAAATGGCTGATACAGAACTTGCAAAAAGCTGGCCGGGAATGGCGCGAACAGCAGAGCCCCGCCCTGATGGGGGGTATGGCGCGAAAGCTACGGCTGCGCCTTCATGGACAGTGACTCACTCGGCCCCTGTGCTGAGTCAACCGCTTAGTCTATGGGACCCTCCCCTGATTTCCACCAGGGGGAGTGACTTTCAATTATGGCCTGTGGGAATGCACCCACTGGGCCCAGGGACTGATATCCAGACGGCGCCACTACAAGAAGTAGTTCCGGCCGCAGAGGTAACGTGCAAAAAGGAGGGATATTTTGCACGAAAAGCAGCTGCCAGGAGAAGGCGGGAACTAGCCGCGGCCCAAGAATCCCACTCTGATGAGGAAATTGGCGCGAAAACGCAGACTGCGCCCACCAGGACTGAGAAAGGCGCGGCCTTAATTAAGGGGCATGCTATTCCCCTGTGGGATCCGCCCATAATTGCAACCCCTGGGGGCGGGTTCCAGCTATGCCAGCGGAAGGAGGAGCCGAAGCACGAAGTGGCTGGCCCAGAAGCTTCTACCGGTCAGTTGCGAGGAACCACTGACCTGGAGAGACCCATACTGAAAGTGGTCCCTACCAAAAGAATGGCCTGCTCCTCCACTGTGGGAACTATGGTATCCACCCAGCCCTACTCGGTACCCGGCGGGGTACTGGTAGTCAGGGTGGCTAACACCGAGACGGTGGTCGGGCTCTGCCTACAATGCGGGCTGCCCGGAGGCATTGTTAACACGGCGGCACGCTGCCCACAATGCGGGACACTATACTTATGGCCAATGCCGACGTTCATTCCGATCCAATCTGCTGACCCCCCGGGGGATACGGCTAGGCGCTCCGCCGAGTCCCCTGGTGCACTGTGGATCAATCGTGCAAGTCCCGGAGAAAGGGGACTGGAGTCGATTAAATCGGCTGGGTCAGCAGCAACCGAGACGGTCGGGTCACTCCCCGACCGCACTGAGAAAAGACTATCACCCCGATCGGTGACCCCTAAGTCGGGGAAGGCAGAATACTCGGATGAGGATCTCCGCGAGCTAGCGGAGGTGAAATCGAGGCCCAGGACAGAACCGGGGAGGACGACACCCCGTAGTGTGAGTAGCAGCCTGGAAAGCAGGGCGTCCCCCGCAGATCGGCGAGCCGAGAGACGGAGTCCCTCCGCCTCAGGACATGGTGGCGACGGGCGAGAGACGCCTACACCCCTGCGGAATGGTAAGAGAAAGCCACTCACTTACCTTGCTCCGGTAGACGGTGTAGCGGAAACAAGGCCGTGCCAGGCCCAAGACGCACGTGCGGAGGAGATACCACTTCCGGTGGAGACGACGGCGGAGCTTCCGGATGTCGTCATCGAGGAAGAGATCCCGCATGGGGGTCCCACCCAAGATGGCGGCACTTCCGGTTCCGGTGAGGACATCATTTCCGGTGGCGACGGCGGAACAGACGGGAAAGATGCAGCAACGCTTCGGCGATCGGGTGAATGTCCCCGATCACCTCAAGGGCCCAAGAGCTGGATGGGAGACCCGCAGATGGATGAGGGTGAGCTATCCTCCTTGGAGCAGTCCATGGACAGCCGGGAACGGGTCGTAGTCCCGTGGCGTATCCCATCTTGCCCCTACGCCCAACCCCACGCCCTAGGTAAAACCCCTGCCCCCATCACATGTTCCCCGGGGTCCCCGCCTAGTCTGGAACTTGTGGACATACCTTTGGGGGGGGAGGAGAGACGGACTGGGGAACGACAGCGCAGTTGCGCTACGGAGGGCATTTCTCGGGGAGGGGGAGAATTAGGAAAGGCCACGGTAGGCCGGTGGTTGCCCCCTGTGACCAATAAAACAGAGGACAAGGCCCTGGGATCATCACGGTGGTCCGTACCACGGTCAGCACGGACATCGGGGGTATTCTCATGGGGGGATGCGAAAGAGAGTGACTCAGGGGATTCACATAGGTTCAAGGAACACCGTTGGTGGGCCCCCCTCTTTGAAGGTTATGTGGCCTGGATGGATCGTACGCGATTCCTTATTAGAAGGGAGGATGTAGTTGACTTTTGGTGGGCCAAGGGAGAATTCACCCCTGAACAGCGAGACAGAGAGCTGCAGGAACGGTGGTATAAGATTGAGCACAGGGAGATAGAGCCCATGGGTCCCGATACACTGTCAGACCCTGTGGATCCTGACGAACCCCTGTCATGGGTGCTACCTGGGAGGGCAGGTAGGGCTGACCTAATTAGGATCAGTAGAGCTGAACGGGCAATAATGGCTCGATACAAGTCTTCCCACGGGTTGGAGTACCCTTATGTCCCTGAACCCCTCATGGAGGAGATAGAAGAGAACAGGGAAAGGTGGCTTAGGGAAACCATCGAGATGTACCTAGTCAATAAGGGGAGTGACGTTACTGGAAGGAGGGCAGAGGACAGAATAGATCACCTGATGCGAGTGTGGAGTATAGGGAGGAATATACACAAACACAGGGTGACCTATAGGCCCGAGAGGGGACTGCCTAGGCACTATCATGTCACGGTCCTGGACATGGGTGGTAGAGAGGTTAAGAAACCTGACCCGAGCCACTATTATTAGGGGGTACTAAGGCATTTTGCGGGCTCGTGGCTGCTGGTCGGGGCGGGCTTGGCGAGATGTCACTGTGGTCATTTTTTTTTGTATAATGGACAATCTGTGAGGTTAACAATTATGTGTTATGTGTTACAGTGCTTCCTGGAAGAAGGCATTTAAATTTAGGTCCCAGCGAGGACGATGGGATTCACCAGGGGGAGAATGTAGCGGTCATGTAAAATGGCTACAGTCATCTCTCCTGCTGACAGTAAGGCCTGGTAAGTTGTGGGCATGCCAGCAGTAATTATGGAGGTTTGCCCGCACACCCTGTGGTGGGGTGCCCTGTGTATGGATGGGAGTGGTCACATGCTCTGATTCCATGGTTAGTGATGTCAGAGGTGTGTCAGCTTCCAGAGTGTACATAAGGCACAGCACTGTGTCTAATAGTTAGTTCTATCTGAGTCCTGAGTTCTGTAGGAGTTCTGAATAGTCTGCGAGAGTTATGTTATAGTAGCTGAACAGGAAGACTGTGTCCAGGGACCTGGCACAGGGTAAAGACATCCCGGCTGGGATAGGGAATCCCTATTAAAGGAGAATTACACCTTTCAAAGGGAAGCACTGAGGGACAATGAGTGGCTAGAGAAACTACTGCGAGGGGCAGTTAGCCCACCTCAACCAATAAAGATGCTCTTAATCACAAACCCTCTCGTGTACATGTGTGGAGTGAATGTACAGAGAGGAGCACCACAGAGGAGTTCCTCGTCAGGACCATCCCCAAGTGACCGAAGGGACCCTGATGAGGTGGAGGCGCTGCACTGGAACTAGGTAGGACTCCGCACACTACCTCAGCTGCCTGTCTGGACGGGTCCTCCCCACACACCATCATGCGGGAGACTCAGGAGTCCTGTTGCCAACAGGTGCACCACCAGACACTATCACACTGTAATGGGGACCGGTTAGACCACAGGGGCCAATGTGAGATTGGGTGGGTCAGGCCGGGCCAGAAATACCGTTACATGTGCTTTTACTATAAATGTCTATTCAGCCAGCTCAGGCATCCATATAGGTGCCGGGAAGTCTGCATAGACATCGGAGAGGAGAAGGGATGTTGAGAGGTGTCGGGGTGTGAAGTGGCCAGGGCAGGGCTTAGTACTGGGTCCGGAGAACAGAGACCCCCTGCGGGGAGGACACTCTGATCTGCCAGACTCAGTGGAGTCTGCCCAGTAGGTGACAAGGGGTTGACTAGGGGAAGCAGCAAAATGTCGGCGCGTTTTCCCATTGGTCAATCCGTATGTCCCGCCCACGGGTCATCCCGAGCCGGCTTAGCCCGTCCCCTCCTCTGGCGTCAGTCAAAGGACGAGCCCCTATTCTTATCGGTTGGCGGCAGGGTTTCCCATGCTCCAATTGGTCGCTCCTTCCTCCATGCTGAACATAGAACAGTGGAGGGTATGTAAGGAGAAAACCCCAGTCAGAGAACCAGACGATCTAGTGACTTGTGTCGATGAAGCTAGGGCGGACTTTTCAAAGTTGCTGTCACGAATACCAGAGCAACCGGCTTCGTTTTGAAGCTAGGAAAAGTCTGCCCTGCAGAGACTAAGTCAGACGTGAAGTTCAAGTTCTCATTTGGAACGTAGCGGTCGCGGCTAGGAACTGAAGCCAAAAAGAGGACCAGAAAGCCCGGGTGTATATCCCGGTCAGGTTAAGCGTACCGAAGCATTCGCCCTGCACCTAGTAGAGCCTAGATTTCACCCCCAGCAAGTGTGCTTTTAGCTGTATTTTGTGTATTCATTGTGTTGTACGCGGGTTTACCCGAATAAACTGCATTTTGTTCTTACCACCTTGTTTGCCTAGCGAATGATCCCGGTAAAAATAAGTGTAAAATCTCCTGGTCTCCCGTGAGAGACATTAGGGAAGGCCTAGTGATGTCACGGCCACGCCTCCCCGTCACGAGCGATCTAAAGTCCACAGATCACTCAGGCGACAGGCGCGCACAACGCCATGTGCTCTGTCGCACACGCACTATATCACACAGCAGAAGCCAATGCAAATTATCGACTATGGGGACATACTGTAGTACATGGCACAGCACCCCAAACCCACCTTAGCAACCTTGATACCCTCTACAATTCAATATGTCGCTTTGTCCTCCAATGCAACGACAACACACATCACTGCGAAATGCTCAAAGAACTAGATTGGTCATCACTAGAGTCTAGGCGCAAAGTTCATCTTTCCTGTCTTGCCTTCAAATACTTTCTCGGCAAGCTACCCACCTATCTGAACAAGCTCCTCACCCCTACCACGTCAGCACTTATCATCTGAGATCAGACTCCAACAGACTGCTCATGGTCCTAAGGTTCAACAAAGTATCCGTCCGCTCCTCCTCATAGGCCTTCATTATACCACCGGCGGCGGGACACGCACGCTACCTCAATGCGATGCGCTGCCCGAAACTTGCACTGCAGGCAGGAGGCATCGGGAGGCGAGGCCATGATGTCACGTGAGTGGTTCAGTCTCATTGGCTGAACCGCTCACATGACGCGGCCATCGCTCCAGAAAATAAAATTCTTGGATCTGTTCGAAAATTTGCGCACTTGGCCGCCTCGTTGGTCACCCATTCTTAGTGTGCGCTCATAGGAAAACTTTTATTTGTTTTGGTGGCGCACAACGTTCTGCGCTCCGCCGCTTCGGGTATAATCACGGCCTTACCGTGCACCCCAAAACTGGAACAACCTACCAGAGACTCTTGCAGATGCCACCAGTCTAAGTGCTTTCAAAACGAAGGCTGTCTCACATTTTAATCTGGTCTGTAACGGTTACATGCGCCTATAATATATATATTATCTCTAACTGTGCATGCAATGTCTTGTATATAATGTATACCCTGTTCACTTAATGTAACTATGGATTTGTAACCATGTATCTGTCATCATAACTCTGTGCCCAGGACATACATTGAGAGTTACCTCATTTTCAAGTATTGCTTCCTTCCTGGTAAAACATTTTATAAATAAATAAAATATCCGAGGCCTAAGGAGCGAACACATGATTAGGAAATGCAGGAGGGGGGTGCAGGACCCTCCAGGACTGAATGGGTGAAAATCCCTCAGCTGCCCCAGGGACATCAACTTTAGGATTTCCTGTACAAGTGTACAGGCATACCCCGGTTTAAGGACACTCACTTTAAGTACACTCGCGAGTAAGGACATATCACCCAATAGGCAAACGCCAGCTCGCGCATGCGCCTGTCAGCACGTCCTGAACAGCAATACCGGCTCCCTACCTGTACCAAAGCTGTGCGCAAGCGGGGAGACTATAGAGACTGCTACACATGCGTTATTTACATCAGTTATGCGCGTATATGATGATTGCAGTACAGTACATGCATCGATAAGTGGGGAAAAGGGAGTGCTTCACTGTAAGTACATTTTCACTTTACATACATGCTCCGGTCCCATTGTGTACGTGAATGCGGGGTATGCCTGTACCACCTGATAAGATTACACAAATAATGCAATAAATTGCACCCATTTAAGAAATATAGCGCTGTGCCATTTGTTCAAATAGAGCTGCGTTAACGTTCTGCCACTGTTAACCTGCGTTAATAGATGCGACCAAATCTGTACATCATTTTCTTTTACACTACATTAAGGTGAGACTATAATTACACGTTTATAATGTGAGGTCTATGAGCTGAAAGCGCAGCTTAGTGCAGGGGTGAGCAAACTTTTTATGCCGAGCCCCCCTTTTCATCCATAAAATTTCTCGGGCCCCCCCTGGCTGACGTAATCAAAATCACATGAAAAAAAAAAAACCTTTATTAAACGGTATACAATATAAATCCAAATATGTCTATAAATACTTACATATTTCAACAGCTCGCGCTTGCAAAATTAGGCTGCGTCCACGCTGCCGCTGAGAGCGGTGACATCACCAACTCTCCAAGCCTGAGCGCAGGGTGTCCTGCATCATTTTGCAAGCGTGGATCGGGGCTATTTGTGTGTGTGTGTGTGTGGCTGTGTGTGTGCATTGACTTCTGCTGAGCGCACTTCAAAGTCAATTTTGTTTGTCTCCCCAAGCGCTGAGCTTGGGAGAGCGTACGTGCACAAAGGCAATACTTTTGGGGGGCATTCATCCACCTCTTTGCTACCTCCCTTCCATCTCCCCCCCCTTTTTGTTTCTACCTTATTTATTTTTTCCGTTTTCAATGTTTTCACTTTTTTTTATTATTTCTGTACATTCATAGTGTGATTGATACAGTGGCAGCCGACCCTTTCCCTCGCAGAGGATCGCAGCGAAGCAGGTTGCCAGCGGAGGAGAGCAGGAACACAGCGCTATTGCAGGGCAGACACCGGGAGGGGCGTTTGACTTCACCGTGCTCGGGCGTGCTCCTCCCCGTACCTCTGAAGCCCCTGCGCGTGCGCACACACCATCACGAGGCCGCCACCTGCACTATCTTGTTCAGCCACCCGCACACATCTTCGGCTGCCCGCCCGTGCACATCTTATTGGCCGCCCCTCGCGTACAGCTTTTTCGTCCTCCCGCGCAAAGCGTCTGCCGGCCCGCGCACCCAGATTTCGCCGCACGTCGCCTGCGCCCCCCTAAATCTTGCACCTTATTGCCCCCCCCCCAGTTTGCGCACCACTGCATTACAACACACACTCTCTCTCTCTCTCAATCAATCACCACATACACACACACACCACATACACACACACACAATCCCCCCCCCCACACACACACACACACACACTCCCCCCCCCACACATACACACACAATCCCCACACACACACACTCAATCCCCCCACACACACACAATCCCCCACCCACACACACACACAATCCCCCCCCCCATACACACACACAAAATCCCCCCCACACACAAACACACCCCCCCACACACAAACACACTCAATCCCCCCCATACACAATCCCCCCCCACACACACTCAATCCCCCCCGCACACACTTAATCCCCCCCCACACACACACACTCAATCCCCCCCATACACTCAATCCCCCCACGCACACACTCAATCCCCCCCCACACACACACACAATCCCCCCCCACACACACACACAATCCCCCCCACACACATACACACTCAATCCCCCCCACACACACACACTCAATCCCCGCCCCCACACTCAATCCCCCCCACACACACTCAATCCCCCCCCACACACACACACTCAATTCCCCCCCACACACACACTCAATCCCCCCCCCACACACACACACACTCAATCCCCCCCCACACACACACAATCCCCCCCCACACACACTCACTCAATCCCCCCCCACACACACTCAACCCCCCCCCCACACACACACTCAATCCCCCCCCCCCACACACACACTCAACCCCCCCACACACACTCAATCCCCCCCCCCCATACCTTGTGACCTTGAGCAAGTCACGTTATCTCCCTGTGCCGCAGGCACCAAATAATAGATGTATGTGTAGGGATGTGGTAGGAGCCTCATATGTGTGTTCAGTTGGTGTTTTGACTGTTCAGGAGAGTCATGTGGAGGTCTGCGCTGATGCAATAGCTGTGAGTCTGTGCAGCTCAAGGCAGAGAAGCTCCGTTGAGGAACTACAACTCCCATGAGCTCCTGGGCAGTCACCTGACTTGAGGAGCCAATCGGAAGGCTAGAATTACGGGAGGAGGAAAGGGAAGCGTGGGGGAGAGGCTAGTCAGAGGGGATCTGGAAGGTAACGGAGGAGGGTGTATGCGTGCAGGGGGTCCGTGACCCGCCTGCATAGGCTAGCTTTACCCCGCAGGCCCTTAGGAGAAACCCCTGAGTCACAGTGTGCTGCTGTGCTGCAGGGACGGCCATAGTGCTAGCGATCAGTCACCTTACTGTGTACACAGTTAGGGACAAGCGTGCGGAGCAGGTTTGCTGGTGAGCTGCTTGGGACCAGACAGCTGCACTGCGGACATCCCAGACAAGCAAGGATTCGGCTGATCCTTTTCCAAGTATTACCGGTCACCGCCGTGACCGGAAGGTAGTAGATACGTCAAGTGCACCAACACCGGTCAACAGGCGCTGATCCCGCCTTAGGCATAACTATAGGGAGACACTAGCGAGTACACACCGCTATCGTACTATTACACGGACACGGTGTGTGGGGCACGCGGTGACGGGATAGAGACACTCATAAGAGCGTGGCTGAGCCACTATTGTACAGGACAATATTCCCTAGGGGTGTGGCCGAGCCACTGATGTTAGAAGGACATTATCCGTTAGCGGTGTTAGGGTATGATAGAGTATAAGTATAGTGTTATAAGATAAGTGTATGCATATTGGTTATTGCCACGGTTCATATAGAGTATAAGTTTATTATTGCACATAGTAAAGTTGGTTGCACGCATTGTATCGGTGTGTTTCTTGCCCAGGGGAATCTTACATGACGGTGATCCTGGGTAAGTGGAGGCGCTGCGCTAATAAGTGTTACCCCAGGCTCCCAGCTAGCGGAGGCTCAGATCTCCTGGAGCCGCAGGTGCGCGCAGTTACCCGAAGTCGCTTAGAGTGTCAGAAAAAGGGCTACAAATGTCTTTTTTTATATAGCGCCATTAAATGTACATAGCGCTTCCCAGCAGTAATACATGTGACAATCATATAAATTACAAATAACAGGTCATGGGAATAAGTGCTTCAGACATAGATTGTAAGCTCTATGGGGTAGCGGCTCGCGCCTGCAAACATTCTATGTACAGCGCTGCATACACTGGCGGTGGAAACATTACTACTGTTTTATATCAGACCTGACTGCTGATATAAACAGGACTTTAAAATCAGTTGCGATTCATAGAAAACCAGTGTGATCTGCCTGGCTTCTATCTAGGTGACGCTAGAGGGTGAGAGGGTGAGAGGCTGGTGTTGCTGTTTAGGGGGCGGGAGAAGAAATCATGGCGCCCTCCTCCCGTGTGAGGCAGGACAGTGATAGCCACGCGCGGACCCCCCGGTTACCTGGCTGCAGGCAGGGCTTGCGGACCCCCCGGTTACCTGGCTGCAGGCAGGGCTTGCGGACCCCCCGGTTACCTGGCTGCTGGCAGGGCTTGCGGACCCCCCCGGTTACCTGGCTGCAGGCAGGGCTTGCGGACCCCCCAAATACGTGGCTGAAGGCAGGGCTTGCGGACCCCCGGTTACCTGGCTGCTGGCAGGGCTTGCGGACCCCCCGGTTACCTGGCTGCAGGCAGGTCTTGCGGACCCCCCGATTACGTGGCTGCAGGCAGGGCTTGCTGACCCCCCGGTTACCTGGCTGCAGGCAGGGCTTGCGGACCCCCCAGTTACGTGGCTGCAGGCAGGGCTTGCGGACCCCCCGGTTACTTGGCTGCAGGCAGGGCTTGCGGACCCCCCGGTTACCTGGCTGCAGGCAGGGCTTGCGGACCCCCGGTTACCTGGCTGCAGGCAGGGCTTGCGGACCCCCCCCGGTTACCTGGCTGCAGGCAGGGCTTGCTGACCCCCCCCGGTTACCTGGCTGCAGGCAGGGCTTGCGGACCCCCCCCGGTTACCTGGCTGCAGGCAGGGCTTGCGGACCCCCCGGTTACCTGGCTGCAGGCAGGGCTTGCTGACCCCCCCCCGGTTACCTGGCTGCAGGCAGGGCTTGCTGACCCCCCCGGTTACCTGGCTGCAGGCAGGGCTTGCTGACCCCCCGGTTACCTGGCTGCAGGCAGGGCTTGCGGACCCCCCGGTTACCGGGCTGCAGGCAGGGCTTGCGGACCCCCTCGGTTACCGGGCTGCAGGCAGGGCTTGCGGACCCCCCCGGTTACCTGGCTGCAGGCAGGGCTTGCGGACCCCCCCGGTTACCTGGCTGCAGGCAGGGCGTGCGGACCCCCCGGTTACCTGGCTGCAGGCAGGGCGTGCGGACCCCCCCGGTTACCTGGCTGCAGGCAGGGCTTGCCCTTGGGCACCCGGTCAGCCCCGCACACGGTGAAGGTGTGAGTGTCGTCGCTCAGCCGCACGGTGACGCCGCGCTCGGGCCGTAAGTGCAGCACCCGGCCCTGCATCCACACCAGGCCCACCTCCAGCCCGCCGGCTCCTTTCTCCAGCCAGAAGGAACCGGGCCGCCGCCGCACGCATTCCCTCAGCCGCCCCGCTAACATCTTCACCGGCGGGGAGGTAACCTGGAAGCCGGGCCGCGCTGCAGGCCGATCTCCGGCGGCCGCCATGGTCGCCATGGAGACAGCAAAACTGGCGCGCCTTTTCTGACATTGACAGGGGACCAATCGCGGCTACTGTACGAGAGCAGCAACCAATCATAGGAGAGGGGGGCTGGGCTGGTGACCCTGCATTAACCCCTTCCAGGCTGTTAGTGTGACAACCCTCTATAAAGACGTGTCTCTGTGTAATAAACCAATGTCAGAACAATACATGGCGCGCCTGTGTTTGTGTTTATTAAGCAGCAGTGTCACATATTCCAACATCTTTTTATAAATGTCAGGGGTCAAGTCTGCACTATGTCTGACCCCCATACAGGGGGAAGTGGTTCTTGGGTGAGCCATACTCCAGCTAACAGTAAACAATAATAATAATGACAACAACAAATATAATAAAGTTAATCTTATACTATATTAGTGAAAGCACTGTATGTTTGCCTGCCTGGATGTCCGGTGTCCCTAGGGGAAATCTCATTGGTCCCTTGGGTCGCCCCGCCCCCGCACACCTCTCATTGGCCTGAGGCGGAGTGACGGCCCACACACACACAACACAGCAGCTCTATACACACACACACACACACACACACAACACAGCAGCTCTATACACACACACACACACACCAACACAGCAGCTCTATACACACACACACACACACACACAACACAGCAGCTCTATACACACACACACACACACAACACAGCAGCTCTATACACACACACACACACAACACAGCAGCTCTATACACACACACACACAACACAGCAGCTCTATACACACACACACACAACACAGCAGCTCTATACACACACACACACACAACACAGCAGCTCTATACACACACACACACACACAACACAGCAGCTCTATACACACACACACACACAACACAGCAGCTCTATACACACACACACACACACACAACACAGCAGCTCTATACACACACACACACACACACACACACACACACACAACACAGCAGCTCTATACACACACACACACACACAACACAGCAGCTCTATACACACACACACACACACACAACACAGCAGCTCTATACACACACACTCACACACACACAACACAGCAGCTCTATACACACACACACACACACACACAACACAGCAGCTCTATACACACACACACACACACAACACAGCAGCTCTATACACACACACACACAACACAGCAGCTCTATACACACACACACACACACACACACAACACAGCAGCTCTATACACACACACACACACACACACACACACACACACAACAGCTCTATACACACACACACACACACACACACACACACACACACACACACACACAACACAGCAGCTCTATACACACACACACACACAACACAGCAGCTCTATACACACACACACACAACACAGCAGCTCTATACACACACACACACACACACACACACAACACAGCAGCTCTATACACACACACACACACACACACAACACAGCAGCTCTATACACACACACACACACACAACACAGCAGCTCTATACACACACACACACAACACAGCAGCTCTATACACACACACACACAACACAGCAGCTCTATACACACACACACACACACACAACACAGCAGCTCTATACACACACACACACCCTCTGTCCGCCCCCCTCCCCCCCCCCTCACGTGCGCCATCCTGCACTGGCTCCGGACGGGAAGCGCGGCCCTCCTACCCCAGCCGCTCCCTTACCTCCCCGGCGCTACCACGCCCGCTCAGGTAAGTCACTGTGCGTCCCGCCTCAGCCTCAGGCCCACTGCGCGTCCCGCCTCAGCCTCAGGCCCACTGCGCGTCCCGCCTCAGCCTCAGGCCCACTGCGCGTCCCGCCTCAGCCTCAGGCCCACTGCGCGTCCCGCCTCAGCCTCAGGCCCACACAGGGCGCTTCCTACCGCCGCTCAGCCAGACGCCACATCGAGCGGGCGCCGGGGGGGGGGGGGAGAGCGTGAGTCTTAGGCCCACACAGGGCGCTTCCTGCAGCCGCCTGCACGCCTCACTCAGCAGGACGGCACATCGGGGGACCAAGCGGCCGCCGGGGGGTGGAGCGCGAGTCACAGGGAACGGGGGGGGGGAGTCACGGGGAACGGGGGGGGGGGGAAATGCCCATACATAAATTATGACAATACATATGCCCACCGCTCTCCACCCCCCCCCCACTCCCCTTTCCCCCCCCCCACTCCCCTTCCCCCCCCCCCGCTCCCCTTTCTCCCCCCGCTCCCCTTTCTCCCCCCCCGCTCCCCTTTCTCCCCCCCCCGCTCCCCTTTCTCCCCCCCCCGCTCCCCTTTCTCCCCCCCCGCTCCCCTTTCTCCCCCCCCGCTCCCCTTTCTCCCCCCCCCGCTCCCCTTTCTCCCCCCCCGCTCCCCTTTCTCCCCCCCCCCGCTCCCTTTCTCCCCCCCCCGCTCCCCTTTCTCCCCCCCCGCTCCCCTTTCTCCCCCCCGCTCCCCTTTCTCCCCCCCGCTCCCCTTTCTCCCCCCCGCTCCCCTTTCTCCCCCCCCGCTCCCCTTTCTCCCCCCCGCTCCCCTTTCTCCCACCCCCCCGCTCCCCTTTCTCCACCCCCCCGCTCCCCTTTCTCCCCCCCCGCTCCCCTTTCTCCCCCCCCCCGCTCCCCTTTCTCCCCCCCCGCTCCCCTTTCTCCCCCCCCCGCTCCCCTTTCTCCCCCCCCGCTCCCCTTTCTCCCCCCCCCGCTCCCCTTTCTCCCCCCCCGCTCCCCTTTCTCCCCCCCCCCCGCTCCCCTTTCTCCCCCCCCGTTTCCCTTTCTCCCCCCCCCCGCTCCCCTTTCTCCCCCCCGCTCCCCTTTCTCCCCCCCGCTCCCCTTTCTCCCCCCCCCCCCGCTCCCCTTTCTCCCCCCCCCGCTCCCCTTTCTCCCCCCCCCCTCTCCCCTTTCTCCCCCCCCCCGCTCCCCTTTCTCCCCCCCTCGCTCCCCTTTCTCCCCCCCCCCGCTCCCCTTTCTCCCCCCCCCCCCGAAACCTTTACAACAAATACTCACCTATTGTTCCACGAGTTATAAATAATACTACCTATTACGCATTTACATCCCGGGCAACGCCGGGTCTCTCAGCTAGTAAATAATAATAATGAAAGATGAATAAATAAATCCTAATGAAAAAGAAATAAGTAGCACCAAACATAATGACAATATTTGTTTGATGTTAACATTTAATAATATGTAACGTATAAAGCACCAAACCCCTACTCTCCACCAGAAGTACAAGGCTAATTTCATTTAAAATAGATTTGAAGCAAAAGGTGACACTGTGCTCATTTGCATGTCATTTCCCAGAGTCCCTGGCTGCAGTGGAAGCTGTATGGGATAATGGTGAAAAGGCAGGGTTGCAGACCTATCTGAGACATGTGAATGTGCTCACAAGGGAGATTGTTATTTCTCTTTAGTTCATAGTCATTTTTAGAGCAAAGATCAGCAACATTTTGCCTAAGACGACATTGTTTAGGATATTTACTAAATTGTACTAGGCCAGCAAGGCACTTTACAATGCTGTACAGTAACTAAGGCCCGGGCCATAGAGGGGTGGGGAGAGCGGATGCGAGCTAACGCTGAGGCTCGCCTGCTTAAGTCAGCCCGATTCCACGGAGCCAGCGTGCGCGAAGGGAGCCGGGGGGAGGTGGTTGGAGGCGGGGCAGTGACGTCGCTGGGCCAATCGCCCGCGATGCACTGACGTCAATGTCACGGCGCCGTGACGTTGACGCTGCTTAAGGCTGATTGGATGTTTTCAGCCGACAGCGCGCTGAAAAACAGCTTGGCGCTCGGCTGAAAACTCCAAAGCCTGAGCACGCCCGCGGACGCTCGCATGAGCCCCCTCTCAAGGCATCCTCATTGAGGATGCAGGGGCTCAGCGCGGAGCGTCCGCACGCCTCAGCGCTGCTTGTCCTTCTATGGACGCAGCCTTAGACTCCTTACAGACTATTCACTTGAGTGGACCATAAAGTGTCTTATAGAGGGAACTCTAAGGTGTCTTAAGATGCATTAAGATATATTATGTATGGAAATCTTTATTTATATAGCGCTTTATAAGAGAGGCAATACAGTACAGGGAATTATAGTACAATAAGTGCAACAAACAAAATTAGACAATAGGAAAGGAAATCCCTGGCCTGCAGAGCTTACAGTCTTAATGCTAGATCCATGGAACTCTGTTGTGTTTACGCTAATAACGGGACATTCCTGAAATTGGTACCTGACCCTGTGTGGAAGGCAGAGACACAGGGGCAGTGCCTGCCAATATCATAAAGAGCAGTGCACTTCCTATTTAGTAGAAGTGTGTGTCAGAGTTAAGAGTTCAGTCCAGAGTTAGAGTCTGCTGAGTCTGTCACCTGGCTGGCCCAGGGTGACAGAGAGAGCCTATATCAATTGGCCGTTGGAGAAGGGGAGCCATCAGCCTCTGAGTAGAGCTGATGCAACCTTACTTAGGGAGGTGGACCAATTCCTCTCACCCTGTTTAGGGGGCGAGGAAGAGCTAGCCCCACCCTGGGTGCCCTTGACCTGGGGTGGTGGCAGGGACACAGAGACCATCCTGAGGGAGAGCAGTCCTGTGTGGAGGAAGACACCCTGTACCTGATTGACAGTCTTGTTGCTGCTATTCTGCTGCTGTGAATAAAGAGCTGCGGCTGCTTTTAAAGATATACAGTGTGAGACTGGAATCTCTCATCCCCGGGGGGGGGGGGGGGGGGACGACTCTCTGGAAGGATTCCACCCGTATTCCTGGGGCTCAGAGATGGAGGTGCTGCACCATTAAATGAGACGAAGGCATTCACCCCAGAAACCTGATCCTATCATCCCCCATACCATCGCGGGAGACTCAGGCCCCCCTGTTGCCAGCAGGTATGCACCACACTCAGACACGTAGCCAGGCCCTAGTACAGAGGAGGGGGGCCCGATCTGCGATTGGCCCAGGGAAGGGGGGGCTACATTGGGAATGGCTGTTACTTTTCTTCATATTAATGGGTATCCTCAAAGCTAATGATATGCCAAAATGACGTCCATTAGCAAAACTACAATTGTTTCTTCACTTTTTCTGCTTGATGAATAGGGTGACCAGATTTCGAAAATGAAAAACCGGGACACCTTAAAAAATAATTTATTAAACAAATTACATCACGTGACACTCCTGTTGCCATGACAACGAGACACTCTGATGCCCCCTGCAGTGTTAGTGTGTATAGAGGTGGGGGCTTTGCTTGGGCCCTTCAACTCTTACAGCCAGGACATTATTGGCCAGGAATGCCCAGTTCGGAGGGGATTACTACTTCAAAATGTATTTGATTCGTAACAACATCAAAAAACTGTAATACCAATAACTAACAACCACAGACAATGGTAATCTAAACCATCAAATAAAATGTCTACGGCCCTTGTTCAAGCATGTTTGCGGTACTTACCAGATAAATCAGTGCCTGCAATCCACGACTGTATCCGCCTCTCCGAGCGTCTGTAAGCAATCCAGCGTTCCTGGTGTGTGGCTGAAGAGGTGAGGGACTCCCTCCTCTCAAACGGAAAAGAAGAGCAAAAATAGAGTTGGAACATACCTATCATACAGGGATGAGAGAGAGAGACAGAGAATGAGAGAGAGAGACAGAGAATGAGAGAGAGAGACAGAGAATGAGAGAGAGAGACAGAGAATGAGAGAGAGACAGAGAATGAGAGAGAGACAGAGAATGAGAGAGAGACAGAGAATGAGAGAGAGACAGAGAATGAGAGAGAGACAAAAGTAATGTACTGTATAACCATTAAACCGTACCCCCTAGTATTCGTGTAATCATTGTCCCACACCCCCTATTACTCACGCTTTGGCAATACTGAAATGTTCTTTTGTCATGCCAACAAAGCTGATTTTGATTTGAGAGACACAGAGAGACACAGAGAGAGACAGAGAGAGACAGAGACACAGTGGCCTATTCAGTAAGCGTCGATAAGGCTGCGTCTATAGCAGGCCTGCACAAAATAACGGCCGCGGGCCGCATGCGGCCCGCCCGGCCTCTCTGTGCGGCCGCCGGCCTCTCTGTGCGGCCCGCCCGGCCTCTCTGTGCGGCCCGCCCGGCCTCTCTGTGCGGCCCGCCCGGCCTCTCTGTGCGGCCCGCCCGGCCTCTCTGTGCGGCCCGCCCCGCCTCTCTGTGCGGCCCGCCCGGCCTCTCTGTGCGGCCCGCCCGGCCTCTCTGTGCGGCCCGCCCGGCCTCTCTGTGCGGCCCGCCCGGCCTCTCTGTGCGGCCCGCCCCGCCTCTCTGTGCGGGCCCGCCCGGCCTCTCTGTGCGGCCCGCCCCGCCTCTCTGTGCGGCCCGCCCGGCCTCTCTGTGCGGCCCGCCCCGCCTCTCTGTGCGGCCCCCTCTGTACGGCCCGCCCGGCCTCTCTGTGCGGCCTGCCCCGGCCTCTCTGTGCGGCCCGCCCCGCCTCTCTGTGCGGCCCGCCCGGCCTCTCTGTGCGGCCCGCCCCGCCTCTCTGTGCGGCCCCCTCTGTACGGCCCGCCCGGCCTCTCTGTGCGGCCTGCCCGGCCTCTCTGTGCGGCCCGCCCCCGCCTCTCTGTGCGGCCCGCCCGGCCTCTCTGTGCGGCCCGCCCCGCCTCTCTGTGCGGCCCGCCCCGCCTCTCTGTGCGGCCCGCCCCGCCTCTCTGTGCGGCCCGCCCCGCCTCTCTGTGCGGCCCGCCCCGCCTCTCTGTGCGGCCCCCCTCTGTACGGCCCGCCCGGCCTCTCTGTGCGGCCTGCCCGGCCTA